>NC_068982.1:184479499-184480315 GCF_001194135.2 Octopus bimaculoides | reverse complement strand
ATATATATATATATATATATATACATATATATGTGTGTGAGAGAAAGATGGATGGAGAAGGTATCATAAATATAAACGAGTGATGATGATGAAAGAAACAAGCCAAAAATAGTAAATAAATAAATGAATGAATACGTAAAATAACAAATAAAAATTAAGGATAATAAAAGAAATCTGATGGATGAAGAGTCGAAAGGAAATATACGTTTGTATGTATGTATGTATGTATGTATGTATGTATACATAAAGCAAAAATGTAACAATAAGCCAACAACAAAAATGGAAGGTACACTGGAATGAAAAAAAAGGAAGGAAGGAATGATAAGAAGAGGAATTGATGGATAAAGTCTTAAGTGGAAAAGTAAGAACAGAAAAACGTATAAGGAGTTGTTGAAAGAAAGAATGTAGGAATGTAGGAATGTAGTAAAATATTTAAGGAATATATGTGTGTGTATGTATATGCATATATATATATATTATTGTATACATGTGTATATTATATATTAATATTTAGGTGTGTTTGTATACATATCTATGTGTGTGTGTGTGCATACGCATTTATTTATGAAACGTAGTAATGAAAAACAGAAAAAGCCGAAAATCAAAATGAGAAGTAAAGAGGAAGTAAGATATAATAAAAGATAGAAAACATGGAGGAGGAATAAAACAAAAAACAACAACAACGACAACAACAACAATGTTAACTGGGGAGTAAAAGAAAAAGTCGTGAGTGTAATGAAGAAACAGAAAGAAATCGAGAAAGCGGAGAGAGAGAGAGAGAGAGAGAGAGAGAGAGAGAGAGAGAGAGAGAGAGAG
>NC_068982.1:184469500-184473721 GCF_001194135.2 Octopus bimaculoides | reverse complement strand
TGTGTGTGTGTGTGTGTGTGTGTGTGTGTGTGTGTGTGTGTGTGTGTGTGTGTGTGTGTGTGTGTGTGTGTGTGTGTGTGTGTGTGTGTTTGAGAGTATATGAGTACAAAATAGGGAAAATGCAGTCTGTAGAATTCTTTCCTTTGTTCAAAACTAAGCATTCACTTTCATCGTTACTCCGAGTTTTCGGTTATATATTTCATACTCTATAATTTACTTTGGATGATAAAACATTTATAAAGCATCGACCCCGCACAATTGAACAGAGAACACGTTTATTATAGAATTGAAATTAAGTGTTGATTTTGCCGTTCATCCAGCCAGAATCGATAAAGTACCAATTAAATAACGGAATCTATCTTATAAACTTTAGCTCTATCTCGTAATGTGTGGCCTTGCTTCAATGTTAGAATTATCAGCATCATCATCATCATCATCATCATGATGAAAACTCTCTGCTTTATTCTGTTGAGTATTATGGAGTGTGTCAGCAGTCCACAGCCAGTAGACTAAGGTGACACTTCTTTACTGATCATGCTTCAAGAACCATGCGGAGAAGTCTTACAGTCTCAAGCAATGATGATTTTTGTAGGTGTTCTATCTTCACATTCGTTGCAGTCCTTTTGAGCCATGCTGGTAGATGGGCACTGATACTTCCAAGTGCGCCAGTCACTACTGGAATCACGTCCACTTTTTTCATTCCCCACAACCGGCGTATTCCCCACTTCAATTCATCATAATTGTTCACTTCTTCTTCTCTCTCTTCAACCCTGTTGTCACCAGGACATGCTATGTCAATTATTAGGCATGTTTTTTTTTCTTTTCTGTTCACGACAACAATGTCAGGTTTTCGATGTTTAATCTGATGGTCACACTGAATTATTGCATCGCATAGGATTTTGCAATTCTCATTCTCAGTAACTCCTCTTGGGACTTGGTGATACCACGTCTTTGATCTTTCTAGACCATAATTTCCACAAAGCTTTCAATGGTTCATTTTTGCCACATTATCATGCCACCTTTTGTATTGACGTTGCGCCAATTTTGGGCATTCATTAACAATGTGACACACTGTTTCGTCCCTCTCACCATACATTCTGCATTTGTCGCTCTCAGTTGTCTTATCAATTCTGCACTTCACATAATTCATCCTCAATGCTTGTTCTTGTGCCATGTATATAAGTGTTTTTGGTGGTGTCACTACAGGTCGAGGGTTAGGGTTATCCTGGTTCTGGTTACCTGGTACTTCATTTTTAATGAGAGTTTGTTCCAGCAGCAGACTTTACAATCCCAATCTGGTTCTTCACTGGGTAACGCGGTCCATGCCCTAGGCGATGACCGATCCGGTATGAGTTTTGGCTCGTCATTAAAGCATTGACGGTGACAATAGGAGACGGGTTTGTTTGTTCAGGGTTGACTTTTTGACACGATACCACTTCTTTGTTCTTCGAATGGATATATTTGTCATATCGTAAGCTGATAGATCGAAAATGGCCTCTCTCTCTCTCTCTCTCTCTCTCTCTCTCTCTCTCTCTCTCTCTCTCTCTCTCTCTCTCTCTCTCTCTCTCTCTCTCTCTCTCTCTCTCTTGGTAGCTATGTTTCCAGGCATAACTGTTTAATGATGTGACTAATTTACTCCTTTTTATATTCATTCATTCATTCATTTGTTGTTGTTGTTGTTGTTGTTGTTGTTGTTGTTGTTGTTATTATTATTATTATTCATAATTCCCGAGCTGCTTATCCATAGTTCGAGGATAACTTCCAGAAACCCCTGGATTCGCAGTGCTACCGCAGGTTGGGAGCATTGCCGATTCTAGATAAACTTTACAAGCACAGAAATACTGTCAGCCAGCCCTGTCTGAGGTGCATGCAGAACAACGAAACCTACTACACCACACTCTTTCAGTGCCCGAGCTTCGCTGACTTGTTCTGTCGAACAACCGTAGCCGCGGATAGGTCGATGTACTCGGTCTGGCATTGCAATCGAATAGCTCTACCAGTTCGAGATAAACTCTACAAACACGAAAGTGCAGTAGACAGGCTTGTGCGACGTACGCACAGAGCGGCGAAACCGTTTTTGCATGCACTCGTTTAGTGTCCGAATATTGCTCACATGTGGAGTTATATTGAACAGCTGCTGTTGCATGCGGGAAGGAACCATCTATCAGCCAAGTCCACAGTAACGATCACTCCGGCACCCTTCTATAACCAGGCAGGCTATAGCGAAATCAAAAGAAGTTGTGCGGTGGATGAACCTGAACAGTCTGAGGACATGAAAGTTCTTTTTTGATAGAACCCTCATTGCCTTTTGTTTTTTTCAAGCTTCACTTGAAAAGGACGGCGTGGGAGGAGAAGGAAGTGCTATTCTCTGGTGAATTTAGGGCAATTGTCCTTCATGTTCAGAGAGATCTCGGTTGGTCAGATTCCTCGATTGGCCCAAGACGCTTTCCTGTATTAAGAGAATTGCACCATTATCATCCATTTTAAAGTTTTCTTTTAAATGATTTTTATCTATTTTTTGTTAATATTGTATCTCAATCATATATGTTTATATATTGCTTACTTTTTCATCATTCTATGTAGATCCCAACACTTTATGGCCTGTCTTTATATCGTCCCCTTCATTCGTCGCCCTGGTAGCTTGGTAGCAAATAAAGGAAGTCATCATCATCATCATCATCATCATCATCTTCTGCTTTTCTTCTTCGTCGTTGTCATCGATTCCGTAGTCGTCGTCGTCACCACCACTACGACGACGACGACGACGACCACCACCACCACCACCACCACCATCACCACCAACACCATCACCATCACCATCATCATCATCATCATCATCATCATCATCATCATTTTACTACTGCAACTACTAAGTAGAGGTGGTGGTGGTAATAGAAAATCGTCACAACTGTTATCTGATTGTCTAGAGTACCAACGCTACCAAACACCCTAATTAAGAACATTGTTTCTGTTGCTGCTTTCATCAGTAACATAATTGCTAATCTAATATCAACTATTCTCTTCTTAACCACCACATCCTTCTCTTCCTCCTCCTCTCTCATCGTCCTCTTCCTCTATCACCACCACCACCGCCTCTACCATCACCCCTGTCTGTATGACTGTCTGCTGTATGACTCTCCCTTTCTCCCTTTCTCCCCCCTCTCTATCTCTCTCTCACACACACACACACACACATATGCTGTCAGAGGAGGACCAAGATGGTGCGTTCATAAATGTCGGTCTACGGCGTATGACAAGAAGTAATATTTTGTCGTCTGTTGTGTCCAGAGGCAGGCTGGAATATTGCGGAAGGTGCTAATTGCTGGCCGAGACAATAGAGAGCTACATAACCGTGGCTAGCGGCTATTACAACAGCTTTGTCCACTAAACGGGTGTCCCTGCTAAAATAATTCTAGGTTTCATCTTCATACACATGTTTAATCACAACATTTAGTTTAAGCATCAGCACCTACCTACGTACGATACCTAGAGACATATACACATAGGTGTGCTTGTGGGTGTGTATATCTATCTATCTATCTATCTATCTATCTATCTATCTATCTATCTGGTCTTTTCCGTAAACTTTTCTTTCCACGTCTCTGTGCATAATGCAGTCGTTCGACAAATAAAGATCGATAAAATGAAATAACAACCGGACTAAAATATGACTGATTAAACCCTTAAAGGTGGTGTTATGTTTCCCTCGGGTGACTCGCAGAGAAAACACAACGAGTTATACAATTTAATTATTACATTTATTGTTCAATTACATACAAAGAACGCACTCACCCAATGTTCGTTATGAATAAACAAAAGTCATGTCCGCCATATATATATCAATGACATTTTACTACGACAGTCCCACAAGACAACAACAATGAAACAATGAACTCAGACGAACCACATGACACACGGAACGTCAGACGAATTACATATCTAACAGTCCATATAGCAGGTGGTACTCCAGCATGGCCGCAATCCAATTCCTAAAAGCAGTGAAAGTGGCATAGAATACTTGCTTGTCTGTACGTTTGTATGTATGTATGCATGTATGTATGTAAGTGTGTATGTATGTATGTATGTATATATGTGTGTATATGTATGTGTGTATGTATGTATGTACTGTATGCATGTATTTATGTATGAGTATGTATGTGTGTATGAGTGTATTTATGTATGTATGCATGTGTATATATGTATGTATGCGTGTGTGTATGT
>NC_068982.1:184464028-184464861 GCF_001194135.2 Octopus bimaculoides | reverse complement strand
GTGTTATGTTTCCCTCGGGTGACTCGCAGAGAAAACACAACGAGTTATACAATTTAATTATTACATTTATTGTTCAATTACATACAAAGAACGCACTCACCCAATGTTCGTTATGAATAAACAAAAGTCATGTCCGCCATATATATATCAATGACATTTTACTACGACAGTCCCACAAGACAACAACAATGAAACAATGAACTCAGACGAACCACATGACACACGGAACGTCAGACGAATTACATATCTAACAGTCCATATAGCAGGTGGTACTCCAGCATGGCCGCAATCCAATTCCTAAAAGCAGTGAAAGTGGCATAGAATACTTGCTTGTCTGTACGTTTGTATGTATGTATGCATGTATGTATGTAAGTGTGTATGTATGTATGTATGTATATATGTGTGTATATGTATGTGTGTATGTATGTATGTACTGTATGCATGTATTTATGTATGAGTATGTATGTGTGTATGAGTGTATTTATGTATGTATGCATGTGTATATATGTATGTATGCGTGTGTGTATGTATGTGTATGCATGTATGTGTATGTGGGCATCTTTTTTTTTGTTCGTTATATCAACTAATTTATGTAATTAAAGATGACTCAGCTCTTAATAATACAGTCCTTTTGCTCCAAGAGATTGTCCCGCCCCTACTCATGCTTCTCTTATTCTTAACGTAATCTCTTTGGCACTTCAGAATCCACTACGCGCGCACACGTGCACACACAACTATACACAGATCCATGCACATGTAGTCACGTACATACTCATACATACTCATACATCTGCATACGTGATCACCTAAACAAAACACACACACACACACAC
>NC_068982.1:184460152-184464018 GCF_001194135.2 Octopus bimaculoides | reverse complement strand
TCCTAGCAACGCTTTATCTACGAGGTACCCGTATCCCACGGAACAGCTGTGTTATGAGAACAATCGGCTTCCCAATCTACTGCAGTGATCCACGTTAACAGTTTCTTTCAGTGTATAATGAGTGATGAGATGACTTGAGTTATCTGTATGAATGGAATCCCTCGTTGTGTGAATAATGATCTGCTCCAGAGCATAGCACGGCACTCACCTCGCCCATACTACACAAGTGCAACAATGGTATCATTAGACTCGGTAAAACTGGAATTGCTAAACTTCCAAACTGAACGGAGTTAGTTGGGTTTGTGCATTTTCCTGAATCGATAAAGGCGAATAAGAACCCTGCCTATTAGATGTAGGCCTTACCACAAAATCAGATCTTGAGAAATTCTTATCTTCTTTCAAAAAGTGTAAATAGTCATACCAGGAACTTGAGAACAACTCGATTGTCACGCTTGTGGACTGTTACATTCCTATCTTCCACTGTTTTGAACAGGAATTCGTCAATTCTACAACCAACTACGCTTAGTCATTTCAGAAGGTCGTCATGGTGAGAAACTTGTCCATATGAGGAACACCAATATTCAGGTTGATGCTGATTACCAAATACGGTCCGGCATCATAGGTCCTCACGTTCTTGGTAAAATGAACTGAACAGGATTATGACTTCTCATACTCGGCAAAGAATCTTGTCTCGATTTTACCAACGCGTTTTCCCAGCAGCCTAAACAGTTTAAAACGATTTGGATGCATTCCAGGTCCAAGAACTTGTACAGTCTCAATTATGTCAGAACAAGTACACGAAATGTAAAGAACTTGCTCGTTGCATAGCATCTGCTATCTTTCAACCATACCCGATTCCGCAACAGCGTCTTTCCACTTCTCTCGTAAAAACTGCCTATTAAGCACCAATATGCCAAAATGAATCAATGTTTTGCCTCTTAAATCCAACAATAAGTAGAAAAAGCTACCTCAGAAAGTCGATATCTCAGTTGGCATCGAAACCTCTTGGGAATTTCTCAGTTGTACAAACTACTCTGCCTTCTTTAAAGTCTTCGTCTCCGAATACAGAAATAACACGATTGAATCGATGACATTAACAACGAAACTCAACTTTTCATCAGAAAATGCACAATTTACATAAACTGTAAGAACTTGTCCACGAAAAACAAAGCATTTAAGGAAAGTAAAAGAAAGTTGCAGACTATTCTCACAGAATGAAGGAATACTAGTGGTCGGCTATAGATGCCAAATCATGGGGCAGTAAAAGAAAGGAGATTAAGGTTTTAAAATATTGTATGGTCCAAGGGAAAGTGTATCGTCTGCTGTATCGTCTTTTGATAGTCAGATATTGATCTACAAGAAAGACACTCTCCTTTGTAACAACTCTTCAATTAACAACCACGTAATCGCCACCTCTTCCTCAAACATCAGAAATACCTCAGCTGTCCTGTGAACCATATTTCAGAGTACAGGACTCCGTCAAGTAAATTTCCTTGGAGAAGGACCCTGGTAAAAAATGGCCTTCCTCCTGAAGTCTTCAAGTTGTGAGGTAATAAGCTAGCTCAAAAGTGTGTTAAGCTATATATTCATTTGGAAGTCTGGCCGTGTTCCTCAGGACTGCAAGGATGCCCCCATAAATCATCCCTTCAAGAAAAGTAGAAAAGTTGAAAAGTTGTCTGCATCAACTCACGCGACATGTTTCCTTTTAGAATTGCTGGAAAAATCCTCGCTCGCATCAACATAAATAGTATATAAGAATCATTTAACCTGAATCTCGTCGTTGTTTCAGATCAGGCTGTGGGATCATTGATATGACTCTCTTCTAATCGTCAGGTTGATGAAGGAGTTTGCGAAAAAAAAAAGAACAAGATTTTTAGATGGTTTTCGTTAACCTGACCAAAGCCTTCGATATGGTAAACAAGAACGCCCCATGGAGGGTTTACAAAAAAACTTAGAAAAGTGTTATCCGCTTATTCCAATAGGGAGTAAGGGACTCTATCATATCCGATGAAGAGTTTTCAGACACCTTCAACATTACTAACGCACTAAACAAGATTGTATGATAGCTTCCGGGACTCATTCTCAGAAACTGTTATCAGTAGAGCAGTTCTCTAATTTACCCTAATGTCAATTTCGGAGTAATTCTTGATTTTTTTTTTTTATTACCCTTCTCATTTGTAATCTCTGGCAATTATTTGTTTATCATTTACACGAAGCGAAGACAACTTCAATATATCAAAGATTTATCTTGTATGGTACTTATTGCACATTTATTCCTATTTGCGGTCCTAATTCATGCCACTGGGCGTTCTAAATTATTTCTCTTAGTTCATTTTTACTTCAATTATACAAATTGTTCTCTACTATTTTTGTATATGCCTGAGTCTTATGTCTGCTTGAGACATATATCCATACCAGTCCTCTTGTTTCCAGAAAATTATATAGCCTTTTATTTACTTGCACGTCAATTCATTTCCGGAGAATTCTTGTTTCTTTAGATTATCTCCACTTCTCATCCAGAATGACTCGCAATTGTCATCAGGCGTTTGTTTACCTTTCTTTTGAATCGAAGATAATTTCGATAAATAGTATGTTATTTAATATAACTTTATTCAACATTGGTATCCAAATTCATGTTACAAGCCACTCTGAATTATTCCACTGAGCTCAATTTTGTTTTAACTGCACACACACGAGCACGCACATACACACATATATACTCATACATTTCGGAGGAGATAACAAAAGGCCGGGACGATTTGCAATATACAGTTCTCGAGAAGACCCGCACACTTCAGTGTAACTGAAACTCTGGAATCACAATGTGAATATATACGCACAATTACCACTCCCAGCCTTCGCCTAATTTACCCTTTAAGACATTCTCACACCATCCGTCTCTAGCTACAGTGTTTTGCTCCTCTAGTGAAATATATGCAGAAATGCATTCATCATCAACCTTTTATTCTTCTTACAAACCCAGGACCACTTCACTTGTTATCCATCTTTCATTCCCTATACTGTCCTCTCCACCAACTTTTTACATTGATCACCCTCACCCACACGCTATTCTCTTACTCTCTCTACCTCTTACATCCCTCCCTTTTCCTCTGTAATTTCCTGCTGCTCTTTACCCCTCTTTTTTCTCTGCAGTCAGTCATATCCTACACTCTTCACCCCACTCCATCCCATCATATGCGTATCATTGGTCCTCTTCCACACTTTATCCCTCGTTCACTACACTCACCCTTAATCCCTACAAAATGGCTACAGTTTTCACCTACTCTTCTCTACTTTCCCTACCTTCCCTACTTATAATTCCGCTACACCTGTTCATCATTAGTACCGAGCCGGAACCTATTTTCCATCTCTAACCATTTTCGCTCCCCCATACACTCTTGTAACTTCTACCTACCCACACTTCCCGTTTTCCGGTTCCCTCTCATTTCTACTCACCTCGATGGCCCACCACTATTTTATCTCTCTCCAGTTCCACACCGGTCAGATTACCCTTTCTTCTATAATGTGAGTAGCTCCTCTATAGTCGAAACTATTCTGTTCTACCTCCTCTCATACTTCAACTCCTCATCCACCAGCATAAAGCCACCTTCTCCACTAGTATAACTCCACTAAGTTGAAGGGAAACTTAGTCTTGCAAGCAGAACGGTGACTTCACTAGTGCCGACGTCACGGGAAAATGTAACTAGTATATGATGTAAAATGGTCGACGTTTGGAACAGCCTCCAATCTTAGAAACCATGCCAAAGCAAACATTGGAACACAATGCAATTATATCCAGTCAAACCATTTTACTTTATAAGCGCGGAACATGGACGTTAAGTGATGATAATGATAACTATATATAT
>NC_068982.1:184455516-184458347 GCF_001194135.2 Octopus bimaculoides | reverse complement strand
CACACACACACACACACACACACACACACACACACACACACACACATATATATGTATATAATCTTGCTCAATGTGCTCGTTTTCAAATGTTCTTGACCTGCGGTTCAAAACGAAAACGATGCAACATATCAAACGATATTGGGCTCAGGAAAATATATTAAAACATTATAAAAACAAAAACAAAAAAAATATCAAATAACGACCGATTTCTGTTTCAAAAGTTGATATATAGTAAGTCATCAGCTTAGTGTTGTGAAAACCTTTATGTAGTGTTAATTGTATTGGTCGCCCATCTATCTCGGCCGATTGTGTCGTTTCTACAGGAGACATGTAGAACTGGCCCGTGAGTATCACAGTATTTGTTGGTAGTAAATGAAATAGTAAAATGTATTGATAAAAAAGGTATGCCTGTGTAGTTAAGAGACTCGCTTTGTAACCAAGTGGCTCCGAGCCAAGGCTGACTGTGCAGCACCTTGTGAAAGTGTGTTCCATACAGTCCAGAAGCAACCAATGCCCTTTTGGGAATAATCGATCTGGAAGCTGTATGTGTGCTTCGAGCTCCGTTCTTCCATAAAGAAAAAAAAATTATATATATATATATTGTGTGTGTGTGTGTGTGTGTGTGTGTGTGTGTGTGTGTGTGTGTTTGTCTCCCGCCACCGATTGACAACCGGCGCTGGTTTGTTTATGTACTTGTAAACTAGCGGTTCAGCAAAAGAATCTGATAGAATAAATACTAAGCTTAAATAAAATCAATATTGAAGTCGATTCGTTCCACTAAAATTCTTGAAGGCCACGCTCCAGCATGGCCGTTGTCGAATCTTTTCTGTTTGGCTGGGAATTTTCAATCTTTTCAATTTCTGTTCGAATTGATTTCATATTCTGTGTAATGATATACTTATATATACTAATCAATGCTATGAAAATCATCTTCGCCATAATTCAATATATAAAGAGTTATTAGCCATTAAAACTTTGAAAAATTTGGGTAATTTTAGCCAATCGTTAGCTACAGACATATTCATGTCTGTTTCCATAGTACACGAGTCAAATTTGAGAACTTTTTTGTCTGCGAGAAAGCACGTGTTGACAAATATATTTTCCAGTCATTGAGGGGGTTGTCATATGTGCAAAATATAGCAGCCAAATAGTCCTTAAATCACGCACCAGAGGAGGTTGCAGTTTCGTACTCGCAAGAAAAGGGTGTTATACCCCAAAGAAAATTATGCAAAACAAAGAAGCATTTTATGAGTACAAGAAATCGTGGTAGGAATATGTATTGGCGATGCCACGCCAAAGATACATGGAGTCTGTGTCAGTGAGGAAAGACACATGGCTTGAAGGTAGCACCCTTCCTCGTAGAACTGTAGTGCTTTTCCTGTACTCATGGGCTAAGGAATTGACTTCAGTACGGTTTTGTGTTGAAGATCTGGGGATGAACCATTGCACAACTGTTGATTATAACAGCTATGTAAGGGAAGTATGTGCTCCGTATTCCAGTTAAGGTTGGTGGTCCTGGGAAGATTGTTGAGATCGATTAAACAGTCTTCTCGAGACAAAAGTACAACCGAGGAAGAGATAGATAGATATTATCAGCCGAGCCGGTGAATGTACGTTATTTACATTATTTACATTCGACGAATATTTGTCCTCATCTTGTTTGTTGTTAACACAACGTTTCGGCTGATATACCCACCAGCCTTCATCAGGTGTCTTGGGGAAATTTCGAACCTGGGTTCTCATTCCTAAGGTATTTTTCGATGTTGTTGTTGTTGTTGTCGTTGTTATTATTATTATTATTATTATTATTATTATTATTATTATTATTCATGTCACTGCCTGGAATCGAACTCGGAATCTTGTGGTTAGTAGCCTGCGCTCTAAACCACTATCAATGAATGTTTCTTTCACTTTTTTCCTATATCACAGACTAAGAATTCTCGTCCGAGCATGTGGATGGTTGCGAATACGCGCAATAAAAAAAGGCCCCAAAATGGCTGAAATGCATCTGACACTTTCGCTGGTTGCTGCTGCTGCTGCGACGAATTTTCGTCTCTCTTTGATATTTATTGTGCTTTTAACACAGCAAGTCCATAAGAGATGTTACCTCAGAACAATTCTTTCTGTAACTGGCCTATCGACAGTGTGTATACATTGAGTATCATACATAAATGAGTACATTAATTAAATACTGCACCAATTACATATACTGGATTGGAAATTTGTTCACAGTCGTCCTCGTACCAGTAGTAAACGTTCAGTACGCACCACCTCCGCTCTGTTTACCATTTAACAAGTCTAGACGAGAACGAAGAAAAAAGAAGAAAAAATCTTGCATAGAGTGATTGATGAGACATTTACGGCTTCCTTGAAATCCAGGTTGAAACAAACCAATTAAGTAGCTGACTCTTTTATCGCTACAACAAAGGATTTCGTTATTTTCTAAAATAGTTAACTGTATACCAACTCCCACCCAATAGAGCCGTATAATCTGTTTTTACTACTGCTATGTTTTACAGTCTAAATCTCGCACGGAACACTTCTATCTTGTCATGCCGCTCCTCAGTTGTAACTTTTTACAATTCCTGAGCCTCGTCCCCATGTCTTTTGTTTGTTTTTCTTCCCCCCGCCTCTCTCTCTCTCTCTTCTGGTCCCTGCAAACATTTACTTGCAATCATTGACCGACAAACACTGACCTACAAATATTGCTTTCAAATTTTGGCTCAATGCCAATAATTTCGGGGGAGGGAGAAAGTCGATGTGATTGACTCCATTGCTCAACTGGTACTTATATTGTTGATCCCGAAAGGAATAAAAGCAAAGTCGACCTC
>NC_068982.1:184452570-184454537 GCF_001194135.2 Octopus bimaculoides | reverse complement strand
GACGCTCTTCCGATCTGTGTCCATCTGCATATATGTGTGTGTGTGTGTAAAAATGGAGTAAAAACGCAATAGAGGTCAATAAAACATTCGGACAGATAGACGATACAAAGGCAGACAGGAGAAACAACATTCACCGAAGCTTTGGCCAGCAGGAACTGATGTCATCAGACCGTATCCAACGTTCATCGGGTGTCTCGACCCTCAACCGTAACACCCGTTGGTTGGTCAGCAGAATGGCCAAGTCACTGCCCCTCATCTCCTCGTGGCTTCCAGCTTAATTCCTCTCTCTTGCTCCAAAGCCAACAAGACACTCTTTAAGCTGCGTCTCCCTTCCTGCACACAGCCACCCTTCGTTCCATTCCTCTCATTCCAGTGGCTGCAAGCACCCTCCATGCCGACTGAGCAGGGAATCCCCAACAGCCAACCTTGACTGGGAAAAGCCATACCTACCATCCTTTCTTCCTGCAATCCTGCTCTCATATTTGGCACGCATCCTTTCATGGACCTCATCACACAACTCTTTCCAGGGGACTGTGAGTTCAATTACGATCAATTTCTAGGCCTTTTCAGACCACAGGACCATATCTGGCCCCAGGGTTGTAAGGACGACCTGGAAAAACTGCAATCTCTCCCCTAGGTCCACTTTCATACCCTATGGCTGAGATTCATGCAGCTACCTATGCATTGTTTTTGCTGACTTTACTGGCCCCTCTCCTTCTTTCATGATCTTAATTGCTGCTGTTGCCTTCCCTTGGTGACGATGTTTCTTGCGCCTTTCTTGCCCCAGGTTATGAGCAAATGTTGCAAGCACTATATCATGCCTTGAGAAAGTGTTATACTGCACCCTGCCAAGATGTAAGCCAGAGTGCCTCTTTCTTCATAAAGTCTACACAGCTGGTCTTCCCTCAAACCCCATCTGTGCAAGATTGTTGGCGTCGGGAGTGTGTCATGCACCACCCGCAGAAGGAAGGAGTGCGAAAAGGTTCCAGTCTCCACAAGTCAGTCCATGTGAATTTCCTCTAAGGAAGGTCCCGTGTAGTCCATGCACCCTGAGATACCAGCTCCACAGCTCTTGATTTTCTTCTTTCGTCCTTCTGGTATCGCACTGCTTCCTGGATCATGGCCCGCCTCTCTCTGATATCTGCTTTCTTCCATTGTTGGAAGTAGGAAGAACCGAGACCCTGGCGATCTTTGCATGTAACTACAATAATGTAGCATAGCTCCAGCGTTCCTTCATCCTAAGTAACTGCAATGCTAGCTACCCACTTTCGCTCAGACCTCGTTATAATACCTGCATGTCTGAGAAGCTCGTTCTTCGCGTTTTTGTACATCATTACAACATTACATTTTGCTACTTTAAATTCTTCCACTACGGATTACAGGGGAAGTTGTACCTGTCCAGACCTTATGCTCAGACCTATTGAAGTGAGGCCATCTTCGGAGGTATTTATTTACCTTCCTCTCCACCTTTTCCACACTTGTCATCGGAATATCATACAGCGTCAATAACCATATGAGGGTTGGCAGCAATCTGTGTTCGTAGAGCCATGCCCTGTACTTTCCTGGTAGCCCTGATCTATCAATCCTCTTCAGCCACTCTTCTGTTTTCTTTACCATAATAGTAACATTGGTTCTGTCTGAGAGCGACTTGTCAAGCATCTTTCCAAAGCATTTAATTGGATTCTTCTCTATTGATGGAATGGCCTCTCCTTGCACTTGCAGCCTGATTTTGTTGGTTACTTTTCCCCCCGCCCACCCCGATCACCATGTCCCTCGATTTTTTGTGCTTAAACCTCATTCTTACACATGTGGCCATGTGTTCAAGTGAAGTTAGCAATATTTCTGCATCCACATGGGTTGTAGTTGTTATTGTAATATTATCCATGTAGCTCCTAATTGGGTGCTGACAGCTGCTTGCTTCCATTGTGGATCTTTGCGCTTCTCTCTCTCTCTCTCTTTCTTTCTTT
>NC_068982.1:184444056-184448849 GCF_001194135.2 Octopus bimaculoides | reverse complement strand
TGTGTGTGTGTGTGTGTGTGTGTGTGTACTTAAAATTTCATCTTCCTGAGTCTGTTTAAAATTTCTAAAGCGCACAATCGAGTAAGAGTAGTAATATTAATTTTTTAAAGTTCAGGCGAACAAGTCTTCCGAAATGCTTCCGTACAGTTTCCATGCACCAATTTCACTCACAGTGTATTGGACAATCCGAGGCTAAAGAAAATAATATGTGTCCAAGATGCTACATATGGGACTGAATCTGAGACCTGGTGGTTACCGCTAGAATAGGCATTAAACATAAAAATTAGTCATTAGTTCCGATTTGTTCGACTAATAGGCGATATGCCGGCTTGGCTGTAGTCCAATGACTGAAACAAGTGCAATAGTAAAAGAATAGACATACGAATTTTGAAAAAAAATAAATGAAGGGATAGTCATGGCTGGAACATCTCTGACCATTATGTCTGATTTCTGAATGAGGGTTGACCTTAGATTGAACAACTACGACGACGACGGTGACGACGACGACGGCGACGACGACCAATGGTTGCTTTATCGTACGAGGAAAGCGAAAAACAAAATGGAATCCGGTTTGATATGAACTCGTAGCTTAGAAATAGGTAATTTAATACTGTAAATGTAAATGATTTAGTCCGTCGCTTCTACGCCCTTCTTGACAACCTATCAACCTCTATAGGAAAGTAATGATATTTTCGTTCGAAGACAAATGCATTTGGCCACTCATCATTACAGTCTTGATGTTTACTATTCATGTTGTTTTTAAATAATTGACACGGATGTATGGGTGCAATTGTGACTATGAGTATTGGGGGAAGAGAGAGAGAGAGTGAGAAAGAATGAATGCGAGGAAGAGAGAGAGAGGGGGGAAGTGAGTGAGGGATGGTGGGAGGTGGGGATACGAAGAAATCATGTGACCCAACCGATTGTCACATCAAAAAACATCAGAGCGAAGATGAAAGACAGATAATTACAAAATATAAAAAGCATATATTTAACTGGCCTCTCGTCTTTCATACCCCACCTACCACTCTGATAATAATGATGATAATGATGATGATGGTGGTGGTGGTGGTGGTGGTGGTGGTGGTGTTACTGGCAGTGGTGGTGGTGTAAGATTAATAATAATACTACTATTAATGATGATGATGATGATAATGATGATGATAACAAAACGAGTAATAATGTTTCTTTAATATCGTCAACGATAATTATTATTTGTTGTTGACATTATCAACACACTCACATACATTCTTTGTTTTGTCTTATACTGTCCATAATGTTTTTTCTTAATGTAAACCTTTGTGGTTAATAAAGAAATCATTATTATTAGCTGGTAGAATCGTTAGCACGCTGGACGAAATGCTTAGCGGTGTTACGCCCGTCGCTATGTTCTGAGTCCAAATTCCGCCGAGGTGACCTTCACCTTTCATCCTTTCGGGGTCGATAAAACAAGTACCAGTTGAGTACTGAGGTCGATCTAATCGACTTACCTCGTCCCCCAAAATTCAGGCCTTTAGCAAAAAGGATCATCATTGTTATTAGGCGGCGAACTTGGCAGAATCGTTAGCACGCTGGACGAAATGCTTAGCGGTATTTCGCCCGTCGCTACGTTCAAGGTCGACTTTTTACCTTTCATCCTTTCGGGGTCGATAGATTAAGTACCAGTGAAAGACTGGAGTCGATTTAATCGATTTATCCCCACCCCCTCCGAATTTCAGGTCTTGTGCCTTTAGTAGAAAGGGTTATTATTATGGCGGCGAGCTGGCAGAATCGTTAGCACGCTGGGCAGAATGCTTAGCGGCATTTCGTCCGTCTTTACGTTCTGAGTTCGAATTCCGCCGAGGTCGACTTTGCCTTTCATTCTTTCGGGGTCGATAAATTAAGTACCAGTTGCGACTGGGATCGTTATAATCGACTGGTCCCTTCCCCCAAAATTTCGGGCGTTGTGTCTAGAGTAGAAAAGGCTATTATTATTATTATTATTATTATTATTATTATTATTATTATTATTAGCAACTCAGTTACATTATCATCATCATCATCATCATCATCGAGCCAAAGAAGAAAGCCTCTACAAGGTGGCTTAACATTTTAGAGATAGCAGCGAAATCTACCTTAATTAAAACAATCCCCTTAGAAAAGAAGAGCTCGCTAGATAATGCATTCGTGGTTTCTCCTCACACATTGGAAAAAATACAGGATGGTCACGGTTGGAATGTCTTTGGCCATAGGTCTGTCCCATCAGAGCTGACCTGGAGTTAAACAACAAACAAAATACTAACATCATCATCATCATCATCAAAATCATCATTATGGTTAGGGTTACTATTTATTGTGACCCTCATCACTGGTATTATTATTATTAGCAGTATCCACTCCACCCCTCCACCAATGCCACCCACCCGTCATACCACCCAGCTCACTCCCACCCTACCACTCCCTTCACCACGTTCCCTTCACTTTGCTCTGTGATCTGCAGTGACAACCTTCTCATATCTCCTTTGATGTGACAGACTCTTCACCATGTTGACATTTTACTCTCAAAAACAACAACAAAAGCAAAGACAAAAAAATCACCGCCGCCACCATCACCTGCTTTAATCACACTGTCACTATCAGCACCACTACCACCACCACCACCACCACCGCGCCGCCACTATACTACTACTACTACTACTAACCACTCCAACATTACCAATAACACCGCCACCACCATATCATTAACCTGCCTCACCACTGCGTCACATATCAACATCACCCAACCCCTCCATCCCCACATCAGCGCCATCAACATTCTCCTGCTACAAACGAATGCTATTGCTAAATGCGTCACCACCAACACCAGCAGCCCCACCACAAAAACAGCAACAAGAACAACAACACCACCATCAACAACAACAATCAATACCAAACACAAATTTCTGAAGCTGTAATAATGTCACACAAACTCCACCCTTTTTTTTAACCGGTTATACTAATATACCCAGTTATATCTTATGCTCTCCTAACAAAAATATTTCATTTTCAACTTGTTGGAATTAGTTCAATTTTACCACTACCACCACCACACACCTCCCTAAATATTATTTATTTAAAAATATTTTTTTAAATCTAGAAACGTAAGTTAAAAACAGGAATTTTAGAACATTTCTTCTTTAATTGTATATAAAGATTGAACCGAAGAGATACGTGCTATGTGTTGTTATTGGTTAGCCCAAGGTTAGCCCTGATCAAACAAGCGTAGATCAAAGAAGTTTCATTCTTTTTTTTATATGTATTTCTCCCGTCTCTTCAGTTTTCGACACTAACTAACAACGCCATTAAATTTACGAACATTCTATACAAACAAATAATACACTCCTCTAAAAACACTCAAGCACCATCTCCCAAAAGTTCGCTACCATGTATCCAAAAAACAAAAGCAAACCCTCTGACACCCGTCTTCCTTACCTTTTAACTCTCTCACATAAAACTATATTTTCCCTCATTTAAAAACCCTATGATCTCCGGTCTTCTTTCCCCTCTAATTATTTTATCATTCTAATACATTTTTACACACAGACACATTTTTATTCTCTCTGCCTCACCCCCACCATGTTTCCTCTCCGTATTTTTTTATATTTTCTGAAGAACTAACATCTGAAACGTTAAAATATTTCATATTCATCTCAAACGTTAAATTAATACCGTGTTAATCGCATTTCTTGGCTTACTTTTCTTTCAAATCATTATTGTTTGTTTTGTTTTTTTTACTTCCAGTTGTCGCTGTTACTAATTTCAGGTGAGTGGATTACAGCAACATGAAATAAAAGTATTTTATTCAAGAACGCAACATGTCACCCGGTCTGAGAAACGAATCTCTATGTCATGCAGATTCACACATGTACATGCACATGCTTACACGTGCGCGCACACACGCACAAACATACACACATACAATCACACACACATTCATATGTATATACACATTACTGACGAACACTGACAATAAGTACGCAACACCGTATTGCTGGATAAATAAATGCTTCTTTTATTTGTGGATTTTCGATACTGCCTCAATTTTCATGCATTACAGTTTGCAATTTTCAAGCATTCCTTTTAAGAAATGATAGAAATCTGTCTGCACTTTTGATTTAGCTACCATCATATCATACATCTTCTATAGCTAGATTTTGCGAGATTTTTTTAATATTAGATAATAAGTGTTATGAGCGAATATTTTTCTTAGTTTTGTTTTGCTGTCTGTAATATTATGTGCACTAGCTCCTTGTTATAAATGCACAGTCAACCAACGTGAGCCCACGTCACAGTGTGTGTCATAAAATTTTTTACTTTCATGTTTACATTGAGATTTGTATTTTATACGTTGGTTACTTGAAATATGTTCTGTGGTTTGCTGGATTGCGGTTTCACATTGACGAGAAGGTTTTGAGTTCTAAATCGTAGATGCATACATTCATTTCTTGATACATAAACCTGAAACACTTGTATTTATAATATAATAAGGTTTTAAAAGAATGTTCCCTACACACACACATACATACGTACGCGCGCACGCGCGCACATGTAATGTATGCATGTATATAAATTAATGTGCATGTACGTATATTTGTATTTAGGTGATTATATACATACGTATATACATGTGTGTGTGTGTGTGTGTGTGTGTGTGTAATTCTTGTTTTGGAATTGGTTCTCGAAGTACATATAAAGCTATAAATAATAGTATGTAAACATTGGGTTGAAAATCCTTTGTGATATATATATATATATATATATATATATATATATAT
>NC_068982.1:184443258-184444046 GCF_001194135.2 Octopus bimaculoides | reverse complement strand
ATATATATATATATATATATATATATATACAGAGAGAGAGAGAGAGAAACTTACAAATACACACACACACGTATATGTGTGTGTGCATGCATACATGCACATATATTTATCTATCTTTCTCTCTCTTTATCCCTTTATCTAGCTATCTATTTTCTTTTTTTGCATTTATATGCCTTACCGTTGTTATATCATGCATTAACAGGCACCAAATATCAGGCAGCTGGTAGACAGATGGATGGGCCAATGATGTCTGTGTTTCGTGACAACCTTGTCATGCCCTGTTACAACTGTGACAGAAATGTCGCTGACGTGACATCTGGGGACAATGAGAGCCATATGCATTTTAAATACTTTCAACATCCAGCTATCAGCTTCATACTTATTCTATACTACACACACATACACACACACACATGTATACACACTCACTCACATACATACAAACATGTGTGTGCAGTCGCGGCTGTGTGGTAAGAAGTTTATTTCCTAGCCCTAGCCTTTATATATTTAATTCTTTATATTGAACACTCAATATTTCATAATCCAATAAGACATATTTCATATATTCAATAGGACATTCAATACTTCATCTCATTGTACCATCCATTTTTATATTATATATTATATATTCCATATTCTATATCCCACATTAATTTTACAAGAATATAAATAAAACATAAAAAAAACAGACAGAATTGGAACTCTTTTAAATAAAATAATATATTCCTCTATACACGATCATACAAAACCCTTTTTTTGTATTTATTTTTACTCACACACACACATAT
>NC_068982.1:184440496-184443231 GCF_001194135.2 Octopus bimaculoides | reverse complement strand
ATATATAATGTACACATCTAGCACTGTAGAGTTTAAATAACACCGAGTTTTTAAACTCCATGCTCCGGCCTACGTTAAGGAGATTACATTTTCTAGCCCATATATGGAGATATATTCAGAAACAAGAGCAACTAAGTAATATAGATAATCTCAAGTTTCAACTAGTATTGAATCAGGCTTGCCTAAGTTTGTAGCATCATATGATGAAGTCTTTTAAGACGCCATATCCCAATCGAATAAGAAGTAGATATCGAAAGAAACATACATTTGAGTCAGCAGCTCGTTTGCTATTTCTTGGAGTGATTTGACCAAGTATTGTCTGAAGGTATTGGAATCTTTTAAGCGTGTCGATTGTGTTTAAATTTGATAACTGCTTTTATTCATAGGTTCCACCAACATTCTTTTGATTCAACGATCTCCATATGTTTGCTGTAATTTCTTATTAGTTATTTTTATTTTGCTTTCATACTCTATTTCAGGAAGTGTAAAATGTCCGGGAGAGAACACCTTTACTAAGGAGCATTGTCAATTCCCTTTCATCTCAGTTGTTGCTCTTCAAACTCTCTGCATCTGGAGTCACCTTTTAAGCAGCTGGTAGTCTAAATTAAGTCGAGGGCGGCTGGCAAGTTTTAAATTCTCGGTAAAATTCTTTAAGGCTTTGGTGTACCCTACACATGTGAAGCCTGGATTTCCTCTGTAATGTATGGAATAAACGTTACCATTGATAGTCGTTTGAACGCGCAAAAACGCTATACCTAGAACGTCTCTGTATGACACGTACCTCAGAGCACGGTAAGACACGTAGGTAGATTTGGTTGTCACATTGCATCTTGCTATACTTCCAGTCGCCTTGCTCCGCCTTCTCAATGATTCGGCAGTCAAAGATGAGAGTCAGGCGGATCGTCCAGTGAACCTCTACTTACTAAAATCAATGTCAAGATTCAAGCTTCTTGGAACGACAAACAAACGGCAAAACTTTCGTAGTATCATGCGTATCTGCGGTAATGAAATACTAATACTTGCATAGTTTCCTCGGTTGTAAAGTCACAAGGAAAGCATCGCCAAAGGCAAGAGCGGTTGCAATTCTTTGGTAGAGCGTACCGCTGTGTTCTTCAGTTGCGTACTGGAGTCGATCTAGTCGACTGGCTCCTTCCCCCAAAATTTCGGGCCTTGCGCCTAGAGTAGAAAAGAATATTCCTCGAAGAGAAATCTATGTCAGCTTTTATATCATGCTTCTCTTCAAGTTCTTTGTTTTTAGTTTCGTGATTGCAATCTCGATCGAGATAGTTGCTGTCCTTTTTAGTCGGTTGGGAGATATTGCTCCAGAATTACCATCTGCGCTGTTAATATCAAAATTTCCAGTATACTCGGGCGCGTTGCTTAGTGCTTAGAGTATTCGGCTCAGGTTCCTAAGGTCGTGAGCTCGATACCTGGAAGAAAAGATGAGGCGGTGAGCTGATAGAACTGTTAGCACGCTGGAGAATGCTTAGCAGCATTTCGTCCGTGTTAACGTTCTGAGTTCAAATTTCGCCGAGGTCGACTTTGCCTTTCATCCTTTCGGGGTCGATAAAATAAAGTACCAGTTGAACACCAATGTAAGCGATTTAGCTCCTCTCCTGAAATTACTAGATTTGTGCCAAAATTTGAAACCAATATTAAAATTTCCAGTACTACTGAGCAGTTTCCAAGTTACAAGTTCCACTTCATTATGAGCTCTTGTAGTGAATTTAGTAGGCCAACGAAAGGTATAATGAGCGATAACCATATTTTCTTTATCCTCTTGAGACCTTAACGTTTTCGCCCTATTTCTATTAATGTTCCTTTCACACCTGGCATTTTGAGCCTGCCCACAAAATTTGTTCGCAGTCGAACGCACCAATTGACTGCGAAACTACTCATGTTTACATTGGCGGAGCAGAACATAGGTTTTCCTCGCTTTTCCATAATAAATTTACTCATTTGAACTCACCAAATTTCATTCAAATAACTGTGAAATATTAGGTTATGAGCTGCTTTCTAATAAGACTAATACTTAGTCAAAATAACTTCATGCCATCTATAAAGATGCCGGATATTTCTGGATTCATGCTATTGTTTTGCTATCCATATCATCTTTTATTAACAGAAGAACGGCTTCAAAAAGCAAATTTAACACGAGGACAATGAGCAGTACCGAAAAGTAAAATAGGGTACAAAGTCTTGATTAGATATTGGACAGTGGCTATCGGTAGTTGTCGAACGGGTTAATTGTATTGCTTTGATGATCCACTCATGAGGTATATCAAAGGCTTTCCGTTAGCCCTACCACACAACAGTCCAATTCCTACTGTCCCTTGATGTTTTCTCTATAACAACTATTTCCAGTCCCATTCTGTCTCTTTCTTCCAGGTAGTTCAAGTGTTATAAAAGATGTAGGCGGCACAATGATCTTCATAGAACTGATAAAGGTGCCCTGGCAGGCTTTGAACGATAATTTTATCTATTCTCCATTTTACCGATTGGCTAATTTACCATTTTGCCGCAACACTCGTCTTGTATTAAACGGTGTTGTTGATTCAAACTCATAAGCACAGAGACGAACAAGCCAAAAAGCATATGCACACATTCGTACGCACACACACACAAACACGCGCGCATACATGAGTGGCGATTTTCAGTATCATCTGTTTTATTAGATGTGCAAATGTGTGTGCATATATATATATATATATGTATATATATATATATATATATAT
>NC_068982.1:184439485-184440296 GCF_001194135.2 Octopus bimaculoides | reverse complement strand
TATATATATGTATGTATGTACGTACGCATATGTATGTATGTATATATATATATATATATATATGTATGTACGTACGCATATGTATGTATGTTTTAGTATATATCTCTATAAGTATATATGACTGTATATGCATATATTACTTGGTGCTCATTCATATACGTGTGATTTTAATGTGTATGTGTAAGTAGTTTTATGTTTATATATAGTTTTTATATAAGTATTTATATGTAGTATATTTATATAAGTATGTGTGTGTGTGTATTAGTTTGTCACTAACCTCAAAACATCCCCACTACCACTAACAACAACTTCACAGAACTCATCTCTTACAATAACAACAACACCAATGACGAAATAGTTATACAGAAAAACCAATAAGAAATCAGATCCTCCTCATGCTAACTCTATGAATATCACACACACACACACACACACACACACATACTTCTCAACTTCTACAACGCAAAGTGATACCTCACCACCACCACCTACCCACCGCCACTTATCCCCCCCCACACACGCACTAACCGCCGCCATCCTTCCGCTGCCAGCGCCATCTATTGTATATATAAAGTCGACCATTGATTCTAGTGGTGTCCCTTGAATAGAGTTAGTTCTACACATCATATCTAATTGCATTGGAAGGCCACAGTCTTGACATGTCTCAAGCATTTCTTGTCATGCATCACCAAACACGGACAAACGCTTCTGCTTTTTCTCTCTCTTTCTCTACAAAATCAACGTTGACGTCTCTGACAGAAATTCTGCCCCATTTTTCGCATTTCTATCTTGTTTCTAAAATGTTCTTTCT
>NC_068982.1:184434481-184438523 GCF_001194135.2 Octopus bimaculoides | reverse complement strand
CTCCTTCCCTCAAAAACCAGGCCTTGTGCCTATAATAGAAAGGTTTATTAGCTACTGCCAATATGCTTCAGCCATTTTTTGACAAGGAAATAATAATTTTATCACCGCCAGAATCGTTTGAGAATCGTTTGTTTACGTAGTCAGCACTAAATTTTTACGGCTGAATGGACGTCAGTCATTGGTTGAAATTACAGAAATACGACAACTTTAACATGAAATAAATTGCAATATAATAATTTTTCTTAAGAAGACTAAGAGAAAAAGATGTTTTATATGACACATTCTACCAGTGTCCCAAGTTTCAAAGTGTTTCGTTAAGAAAATACTGGTGCCCCCGTTTTGAACTAGATCCACACGTTGCAATAATCTACCAGAGATGTTTCTTCTTCTTTATTCCTTTCGTTATGATTGACAACAGCTATAGATTGTTTGAACTAACTGCGGCACATCTTCTAACCAGATCTATTCGATTCAGCTATCTTTCTGTTATCCTGAGCAGCTACTTTTAAGATTTGCCACCCAGTCAACGTACGTATTGCTGTTGTTTTTGATGTTTAACACCAAGCCAGCCTCTGATCGAAGGTATCCTAGCAGTGACCATACAACTTTTTAACTCCAAATCAACCTTCATTCAGCTGATTTATGATATAAAAACTGGCGATCTTTCGATACCAGTCCGAAATATCGGCTTTTTCCGTAAAAAGTGTCTTCGGCGATCTTTACCATAGATCGGCCTTTCCCGTAAAAAGTGTTGGAGGGAAAGAGGGAAACGACGTCGTATAAGCGAAAGAGATACAGAGAGCGCGATTTCTTTTGAAGGGTTTAGGGTTAGGGTAAGGGTTTGAAGGGTTAGGGTTAGGGTTTTAGGGTTAGGGTTTGGGTTTTAGGGAATTCCGTCCCTAACCGTTACCCTAACCCTAAACACTAACCCTAACCCTAACCCTGACACTAAAACCCTAACCCTAACACCCTAGTGAAGATCGTGCGTGTGTTACGGAAAAGGCCGATCTTTGGTAAAGATCGCCGAAGACACTTTTTACGGAAAAGGCCGATATTTCGGACTGGTATCGAAAGATCGCTTAAAAACTTTCTTTAAAATATATATTAGCGTGAGAGGCTGTATTAATGCCGAGAGGTAATATTTATCCCCACCTAAACGTGGATGTTCTCTTAGAACAAACTATACTGCGGTAGATACCGTGAGAGCAACTCTCATATCGGCTTCTAGTGCAAAATGCACGCTTGTTTATATCGCTAACGGAGAGATAAATCCCCACCATCTCCAGCGCCGAACCCACCAGATCACGTGATTGATCTCGACGTTCCCTGTCAATAATGGACGCTCGAGCACTAGAGATAGCAGTGGCTCATCGCTCCGTCTGCGATATATATATAGGAAAACAGTGCCAGAACAGGCGCTAGTGTCGCCATTAACCAGTGAGCTTGTTAAAAATATTCATTAGCGACAGAGGCAGTATTGATACCGAAAAAAATAATATTTAACCCCACTTAAACGTGGATGTTTTGTTAGAACACCTATCTAGCTAAACACACGCACTAATATTTGATCTTCAATTTAAAAACACAAGTATGAAGTGGGGCAAAACGAGTAACGACTAATCTCAATAATTTCTTATCTTTAACTGCGTGATGCGTGAATATATCAGGAAGGGGGGCATACCAGCAGATAGTGATGAAGCTTAAGAGACTATTTTATGCTGGGGCTTTAGATTTAATCGACTTTCGTTTATATCATATGATGTGCTATTTTGCCATGATCCTTTTTCTTTCATTTGCCCAAGATATTTTAAATTTTTGCTGCTCTTCTGATCTTTCTGATGTCTATACTTTATAGTACATTATTGTCGCATAACGAAATACCGCATCCCTACAAGTCATTAATAGGATGTTGATGTGTACGAGTCTGTTTTCATCATTATTTTGTCTTATTCATTTTGCTCCACCTAAATTTATCTTTTGTATGCTCAAAGAAAACGGAGACAATTTTCGGAAATAGCGTTTTGAATATGTTAGTCTTAGTATGAAAGTTTCCATTAAGCTGGCAACTCTTTCTTTTAATGATGATTACCAGTGTAAATAAATTATAGTTTAAAATATTAAGGTAAAAAAAAAAAACAAGAAGAAAATTCATTGATATTCTATTAAAGAACAAATTTCATTATCTGTGTCAATGAGATTTTTGTGCATTCACATTCTTTACCATCTTTTCAATATTAGATAGAATTTGAGATGTTGCTACTCTTAGGTTATGCTTGCATATTAGTAACCTGGAAACTCGTCGAGGGCCGCACAACATGTCGAGGGCTGCAGATTGCCTCTGCATAGAATCTACGCGAAAGCATGTGCGTTGACGTTGTGTTCTGCTGCTGCTTGTGCCCATCTGTAGCTTGTACCCTAGTCATGGGATGTGCTACAAGTAACAGCTAAACGGGCCTAAAATTACGCCCCAACCAAATTTTTTTTTTTGGTTTATGCATAATCGTATAAATTCCCGTGTATAAAATACAAATTCGCAAGGCATTTCTGAAAATTCCAAAACATAAAAAAGTTATGTCGCGCGTAAAGTAGAATTTGATTTGTTTACAGTTTCATATCAAAACACGTGCTATTTTCCGAATGTTGACAGTTCGTGCAGTCACACACAAAATGACAGCTTCCAAATCCTGTTTTCTGACTGGGTAAAAATTATGAGAATTTAAACCTCAATAACTTTTTTGTCAAATATATTTCTAGAAATCCTGAGATTCAGCGTAGAAAATTACATCAATACACCAAATTAAATTTTTTTTTTTTTGAATTTCCACAGAACGCAGCCAAACAGAATAGATAAAAAAAAAAGCCATAAAAGTAACATGACAACTTAGTCTGATATAACAACATAGAACACAACAGATCTTATGAAAACCAATCTGCAATACCATATCTTCAGAGGTTTATGGACAACACAAAAGCTGCTTTCAAACTCCAAAAAGGTTGTCGCGCTGTCAAAGTATGTTGCCATATTCGGAGGTTCACTGGTGTGTTGTTTGCAGTTACTGTTTCGGCTGCGGGTGGTAATGCAGCGAGATTAGACGTCGAGCTCAGTATAAATGACTAACTAGGCTCGACATTCCGGAAAGAATTGGTTTGCAAATATGTTCCATGATATGACTGCAAGCTGATCAGTGGATAATTAGAACAACGTGCGATGTGCGTGTGATTAGCTCATGCCATTGACTAGGTAATTAGAATATGTTAGGTTCGTTTCACTAGCGTAGCTAGGGTGGGGCGGTAGTTTTAAAGCGGCACCACTTTTGGGTCTGCTGTAGGCAATATGTGTTTTTTTGTGGGGTCTGGGGACGGCAAACGGAAGGGCTGCCCCGGGCGGCACACACTCTATCTACGCTAATGGTTCGTTTCTGTCTCTTGCTACAAGGTCAGTTCTCTCAAAATAGTCAAACCACAATCTTAGTTCTCAAGGCTCAGCACCGCCGTGCTGTCAGAATCTCCATTCTTATAAGCTCTGATCTATAAACCATCACACTATCAGTAAATAAGCTATACTTTCATTTAAGGACACATACACACACACACACACACACGACATAACCAAGGTTGTAGCACATACACTACCATATCTAAAGAGTGATAAGATATTCACATTCACTTTTTTGTTGCTATACTCTTTTACTCTTTTACTTGTTTCAGTCATTTGACTGCGGCCATGCTGGAGCACCACCTTTAGTCGAGAAAATTGACCCCAGGACTTATTCTTTGTAAGTCTAGTACTTATTCTATCGGTCTCTTTTGCCGAACCGCTAAGTTACGGGGACGTAAACACACCAGCATCGGTTCTTAAGCGATGTTGGGGGGGGGGACAAACACATACACACACACACATATATATACATATACATATATATGACAAGCTTCTTTCAGTTTCCGTCTACTAAATCCACTCACAAGGCTTTGGTCGGCCCGAGGCTATAGTAGAAGACACTTGCCCAAGGTGCCACACAGTGGGAATGAACCCGGAACCATG
>NC_068982.1:184432442-184433756 GCF_001194135.2 Octopus bimaculoides | reverse complement strand
TGTACTCTTTCGCCACAACTTTCTCTCACACTTACTTTCTGTTTCTGTTGTGCCTGTAATTCAAAGGGTCAGCCTTGTCACGCTGAATGAATATCTCCGAGAACTGCGTTAAGGGTACACGTGTCTGTGGAGTGCTCAGCCACTTCCACGTTAATTTCACGAGCAGGCTGTTCCGTTGATCGGATCAACTGGAGCCCTCGACGTCGTAAGCGACGGAGTGCCAACAACAACAACAACAACAAACTATATACAAATATATCAAATGAAAAGATGAGATATTCACGTCTTAAAGAAAATGCTTCGAACTGAGGTTTTGCAAGATCAGATTTGAGTTGATTCTGCACACAGCAGCGACTTCTATAAAATATATACAACACATAGATATATTTCGAGATTATTGCTTTCATTTGTTTGATCGATATCAATAAGAGTAGCGTGATAACTTCATTGAGCTCTTCATCACGTTGTAGAGTAGTGCCAGACAGGTGGACAAACGCACGCGCGCGCGCGAGCATATGGATAAAACATGCATATGTGTATGTACAAATGTGAGTACGCACGCGTGTTTGTACATGTGTGTGTTCTGATAGACGGCTAGACAGACGGACGGACAGATAGACAGACTCGTAACATAGACAGACAAGCAGACAGACAGGCTTGAAAGACAAGCTATACATAAATTTCCACACGTCATTCTCATCTACTTACTGGTCTGCACGCCTTCCTCTCACCACCACCACTACCATCACAAATACCACCACCACCACCACCACCACCGCCGCCGCCACCACCACCCCAACCAATACTACTACCTCGCACAACCCAATCATCTCTTCCTCCTACCCACCTCCAATGTCATTTAATGTCATTACAATCACTATTGTTGTTGACAATGTTTCGGCTAACTTCAAAGGTTCACCTTTAACCTCGACCGGATATAACAGGATGATTTAAAGACGGAATGCCAAGCACTGACACAGACATACGTAAACACACATACACACACACAATCACAAACACGTAAGCATATTTAAACACACACACACATCCAATTATACAGACACGCCTTTATATATATATATATATGTCTGTGTATGGATATATATATGTATGTATGTATGTATGTATATACATATATATATATATAAATATGTATATGTATATATATGTATATGTATATACGTATATAAAACATCTTAGATATGGTTTTTATTTATATAAGCATGCATATATCCTTTCTGTATGCGTATTTATTCACTAGTTTTCAGATGTAAGCACGCATATATATATGTATATATATATATATATATATAT
>NC_068982.1:184430975-184432073 GCF_001194135.2 Octopus bimaculoides | reverse complement strand
TATATATATATATAGAGAGAGAGAGAGAGAGAGAGAGAGATATTAATGTTTGTTTCATATGAGTCCAAGAAAATAGTGTTACCACGGGTGGTACAAAGTAGACACAAGCTAGGGCTTGATCAATTCTTGCTTGGTCACCTGGCTGAGTGTCTGACTGTTGAAGGATCCGATACACATGATGACCCCAGGAAATATCACTGATGATGTATCTACGGTGCATTACAAGATACTGAACAGAAAAGCCATTTAAAGATAACCAGACTGATGAAGTCATTTTCGGCGAAGCTTCATAGTCATTACCAGCATATCTTTTATCTTTTACTTGTTTCAGTCATAGCCTGCAGCTATGCTGGGGCATCACCTTGAAGGATTTTTAGTCGAATGAATAGACCGCATTACTGCTAAGCTACGGGGGATGTAAGCCCACCAACATCGGTTGTCAAACAATGGGGATACAAAGACACACAGATATGACGGCCTTTCGGTTTCCACCTTCCAAATCCACAGACAATGCATTGTTGGGCCCGAGCCTACAGTAGAAGACACTCGCTGAAGGTGCCACGCAGTGGGACAGAACCCGGAGCCACGTGGTTGGAAAGCAAGTTACTTACCACACAGCCACGCCTGCGCCTTTATCACCACGAAGACGCCTTCTCCGGCTGGTTATTCAGTGCTCTTTGCACACGATATATTCTGCAAGCAGGGTGAAGAGTTCCTTAGCATTCTAGTTCGGAGACCATCGTACCAAGTGATTTCGATCTTATTTGATCATGCTCCATGATGGATACTCTTCTGCTAGACATAGCAGTAGCTTGCCTCAGATCGCAATATATAGAAAAATACCCATAATCTCTCTATCTTGTCTCCGATCGCATTGTTTACTTAGACGTATTCGTTTACGAAACGTCGTAACTTGCAGTGCTGGCTCTGAATCCTATAGGAAATCTATAGAGATAAACTTTAAACTGAAAACACCGCACTGCTAACACAAGGTAAGACACATATTGACTTGCAAATCTTTAATATATTTGGTAGTATACTATGGTATCAAAATGAAATACTGCGTCCTTGCCAGCAACATATATATATATATATATA
>NC_068982.1:184429527-184430323 GCF_001194135.2 Octopus bimaculoides | reverse complement strand
GTGTGTGTGTGTGTGTGTGTGTGTGTGTGTGTGTGTGTGTGTGTGTGTGTGTGTGTGTGTGGTTTACTGTTCCGCTAAGGTAAGAACAACAAAAAGGTATTCCATCTAGACCCCTTCCTCGTTACGCGGCAATGACGAAACATCGATGTCTGTCGCTCCGAAGAAAAGGAATGTGATGTGAGTTGTCTCATTTGGCTATGACCTGCTTGCGGGTGTTTTTACACCACCAAGAGCATTGAGATTATATTCTCTTACGCCTAAAAAAGACGCAGTCGCCCCACATACTAACAAAACACACACATCGTGTATGCGTGTTTCACTTTGTTTATATTCCTCGAGCTGCTTCGAATTAATATTTGAATATATATATATATACACGCACGCACACACATATATACACACACACATAACTTAACTACAGATATAAACGTTACAGAATGTAATGAAATCTCTTTTTCGTTTTCAGACACACAAGAGAGATCACGCGCGCACGCATACATATTTGGAAGATCGCTATCGAGCAAACGCCTGAAGATACAGCGATCACTGAGTATTCATATCTGTTTATTTATTTCGTGACAGACATGTGTGCTTCGAACTGTCTTATTGAATGATTCATTTGATAAAATCATTAAATGGAAACTTAACTCGGTTAATCACGAAACTTTAATTAATATATATGCAGACATACATATACACTCACAGTCGCATACATAGGTACATACATACGTAGATACATACATACATATATATATACATATATATATATATTTATAGATAGATAGATAGATAGATA
>NC_068982.1:184427297-184428131 GCF_001194135.2 Octopus bimaculoides | reverse complement strand
TATATATATATGTATGTATTTATGTATGCATATGTATATATATATTGATATATATATATGTATGTTTATATATATATATATATAAATATATATATATATATATATATATACATATATATATATATTTATAGATAGATAGATAGATAGATAGATACAAACACACGTACATGTAATTTAACTACAAATATAAACGCCACAGAATGTAATGAAATCTCTGTTCATTATACTGCATAACTTCCGTTCAGTTTCTGTTGGAAACATATGTAGTACATTTTCAGCTGTTTCATCTCTTACACCCACCAGTACTTGTGTGTGTGTGTGTGTGTGTGTGTGTGTGTGTGTGTGTGTGTGTGTGTGTGTGTATGTGTGTGTGTGAACAACAAAACAGAGAAGTGGTAATTTTTAGTTTCATTTCTTCACCATTACACGTGTTTCATTTGCTAATAGGAATCACAAATATTTACATGTTACATAGACATGTAAGGAATTTCTGTCTGACGAATTCCTAATAGGAAATTCTTTACATTTACGTTTGAAATACGTGAAATCGAGATTAAATAATACCAAAAAATATCCACTTTCTTGTTTGGTTATAATAAAATATTTCAAATTTAATATGTATTTTTACTAACATTCATGGCCACATATTGGATTATGAAAATGGAGTAAGCAGATATGCTTCAAGAGGAAACAGATGGGATTTAACTTAAGTACCTATATATGAGTGTGTGTGTGTGTGTGTGTGTGTGTGTGTGTGTGTGTGTGTGTGTGGTAAGAAGCTTTCTTTCCAGCCACATGGTTCTGGGTTCAGTCCCACTGCGTGGCACTTAATGC
>NC_068982.1:184425632-184426451 GCF_001194135.2 Octopus bimaculoides | reverse complement strand
GGTCGACTTTGCTTTTCATTCTTTCGGGGTCGAGTAAATAAGTACCAGTTACGCACTGGGGTCGATATGATCGACTTAATCCGTTTGTCTGTCCTTGTTTGTCCCCTCTGTGTGTATCCCCTTGTGGGCAATAAAGAAATAACACACACGCGCACGCGCGCGCATCTTCACTAAGTATTCTACCTGCATATAAACATAAACAGTGGGGATGGGGGTATGATTACCTACTACGTATATTTCCTATGAACATTTGAGAGAATATGACGACAAAGAGAGTCCTCCATACTCTACCAACATGCCAAGGACCAACATGGAGACAATCTGGGTCAACTTGACATCCGTATTTTAATCCAAGCACCCAAAGGACCCAACACTCAGGCAAATACAGGAGTACGTCCTCATGAATGAAACATCCCCAGTACTAAATACGAAATATACGTAGCAGGTAATCATGCAAGACGCAACGAAAATTTTAGGAAAAATAAATAAGTAAATGAGTTAAAACTTTACCAGTGAGTGTGTTAAATAATAAGGCACAAAAAGAGAATGACTCCCCCCAGACACAACAAAATATGCTTCATCACACGAACTCACATATAGAATCTTGCAAACCAAATCCCAAAACGAAATATATACGAAATACATATAGGCGCAGGAGTGGCTGTGTGGTAAATAGCTTGCTTACCAACCACATGGTTCCGGGTTCAGTCCCACTGCGTGGCACCTTCGGCAAGTGTCTTCTACTATAGCCTCGGGCCGACCAAAGCCTTGTGAGCGGAAACTGAAAGAAGCCCGTCGTATATTTGTGTGTGTATATAT
>NC_068982.1:184424394-184425302 GCF_001194135.2 Octopus bimaculoides | reverse complement strand
TATATATATATATATATATATATATATATATATATATATATTAATATTCGCGTATGTATATGTTTATATTTATGTATGTGTATATACATGTATGTATATCCACTATATAAATGCGAATGTATGTGGTTTAGCCCCAAAAGGCTCTGAAACGGTGTGGCATCGGGAAAAACGAATTTGATTTACATCTGCGTCCCAAAGAGAATATTGTGGCTAAATAATAGGAAAAAAATATAATTTGTTACGAGAAATAACTCAACTTTAAGATCTACAAATCTCTAACTGTCACCATGAATCTGTCTCTCTTTATTATTTACCACACTCTTTGTCTCTCTCGCCTTTCCATCGTCTCTTTCTCCTTCACTCACTCTGTATACGTGTTTTCTCTCATACATTGCTTTCATTTTGTTTAATACTTCGTCTTCTAATGTTTACTTCTTTATTTTACAGCTATCGCTTACAAATCCTGTTTTCTGATTGGTTAAAAATGATGAAACTTTAAACCTCTGTAACATTTTTCTAAAATATTTTCTTGAATAGATGAATCACAAACTCGAATTCAGCATGAAAAAGTACATCAATATACCAAAATTGAAAACTTTTATTCGATTTTAAAATTTCAAAATCTGTGACTGCAACAGAAAAGATCTCTCTATATTTTCTCTTTCATTTTTCGTTTTTCATATCGTAAACTTTCCCCGTTTCCCAATATTTTACCACTCTCTCTCTCATTCTCTATAAAAGTATATCACTCACGCTGAGTGCGTGTGTGTGTGTGTGTGTGTGTGTGTGTGTGTGTGTGTGTGTGTGTGTGTGTGTGTGTGTGTGTTGTCAGTGTGTAAAGAATTTTATTGGCGTGACTGTGATTTAAAAAAAGGTATGTAAATGATAATTTATCTTAATAACTAATT
>NC_068982.1:184420367-184423689 GCF_001194135.2 Octopus bimaculoides | reverse complement strand
GGGGTTTGAAAAAATTCATAAATTTTCCAAAATTTATGAATTTTTTACCGAAAAGGCGTCTCCGATTATTTTTAAGTGCGTAGTGCAAAATAAAAAAAAAAAAAAAAAGGACAAAATCGTTCCGCAAGTGTGTGTGTGTGGGGGGGTCATAAATTTCCTAAAATTACTTATCATAAAACGTTCCCCCTCCCCCATCATTGCAAGTGTGTAGTAAAATATCCATGTCAAAACGGGGAAAATCCAACTTATGCAGGTGTGCAATTAGGAAAGTCCAAGGCATTCTAGTGTGAAAATTAACCGACAACGACGGGTTACTCCTTAAGATATATAAATGTAATTAATCAAAATTTTGTCAACGATGTCTATATCAGTGAAATAAAGTGGAATGGAAGGATCTGAAGCATATCTTACAAAACAGATATGTTCAGATTACCTTTAATCGAAGGCACCAACCTTATTTAGCCGTGAACGGAATACGACCGAGTATTAGTCGATGCGAGTGCACTGTTTCTGGTAGTAGAAACAACTGTGAGCTAATGAAGGTTATTACGTAACTCTTGTTCGTCTATCATTCATCAACTAATGCGTGCACACATGCATACATACATACATACATGCATGCATGCATACATACATACATACGTACGTACATACATACATGTTTATGTATGTTTGTGTGTCTATGCATACATCGGTTCACAAAGGACTGAAACGAAACGTAAGGAACAAAAGGATAGGAAAAGCAAACCCAATTTGTATACCTAATTTGTATTGTATGTGTGATGCAATACTCTGTATTAGTGAAGCTGTTTAAAACCTTTAGAGAGCCCAACTGTGTAAGACAGTAGTTCTCAACCGGGGTCCATATAAGATTTTGGGGGAATCACAAAACAGTAAATTGGGGGTCTACAATAATATTTTAAAGGCCCCTGAAAAACATTTTGCTTTAGATGTAAGTATTGGTATGTATTTCAAGAAACGGTTAAGTTTCTTTCTCTGACATTTTACATAGTTCAGCCTCCACAAGGGAATGTGTGAAAAGCGAAATAGGAATTTTGAAAGAAGTTTCTATAAAACTAGTTTTTAAACATCGAATGGCTTGGGGTGGGGGTCACCAGAGTAAAACAGTAATCAAAGGGGTCCATAGATAAAAAATAGTTGTGAACCTCTATAACTTTTAAAATATTTAAAATGAACTCTGTCTGATGTATCAATGTGGCACCTTGGGCAAGTGTCTTCCACTATAGCCTCGAGCTGACCAAAGCCTTGTGAGTGGATTTGGTAGACGGAAACTGAAAGAAGCCCGTCGTATATATGTATATATATATATATATGTGTGTGTGTGTGTGTGTGTGTGTGTGTGTGTGTGTGTGTGTGTGTGTGTGTGTGTGTGTTTGTGTGTCTGTGTTTGTCCCCACAACATCGCCTGACAACCGATGCTGGTGTGCTCAGATCTCCGTAACTTAGCGGTTCGGCAAAAGAGACCGATAGAATAAGTACTAGGCTTCCAAAGAATGAGTCCTGGGGGTCGATTTGCTCGACTAAAGGCGGTGCTCCAGCATGGCCACAGTCAAATGACTGAAACAAGTAAAAGAGTAAAAGAGTATATGTAAAGAGCAGATACAATATACCCTCTCTGTTCACCCCTCAAGTTATCTAAGATCAAGATGTTTCTCTCTGAAAGTACTTTGTAGGTAATTAAGACTTAATTAGAGATATGACAACAATTAAAGGATCTGAAATATATAAAAGGTATGTTTCGTGCTGAGAAAACTCAATACGTATGAACATTTTAACTCGAAGCAAGCTATTGTTTGTTGTTGGTAGGTGATTACTGCTAATTGTAAGATCAAGATACGAACCGAATTGGATAGCTATCGTATATATGACTGATAAGTTAGCTGCATAGTTGGCAAAACTGTCGAACGTAGCCGATAAGTGAGCTGTGTAGCTATAGGTAAAGCACTGGATGATAAATAGCTAACTCTACTGCTAACATGGCCTGCAGGTCAGTCTGTGAAAATGCCTGAGTCGTCGAGTTGAAGGGTTTATTAAGAAACGAAAAACCGAATTGGCATTTTCTTTCATAATTTTCTGCACCAAGATTAGTCCATTGTCAACTAGGCCATTGTCAGTTAGTATAAGTTTGACTGCAGTAGCAGCAGCAGCTCAAATCTCGTTTGCAAAGCATTATCAAGAAACAATTTCCATTTGAAAGAAAATTTTGAATAGTGGCATATTTCTCTAAATGAGAATATAAGCGGTGACCTTCGCCGGTGCCACAGAATCCGATTGATGGGCGTAATAATCCTTTCAGGCACAAGGCCTGAAATTGTCGGGGAGGGTGCAAGTCGATTGCATCGACCTCAGTGCATAACTGGTACTTAAGTTATCGTCCCCCGAAAAGATGAAAGGCAAAGTCAACGTCGGCGGAATTTGAACTCAAAACGGGCGAATATCGCTAAGCATTTAGTCTACCCTGCTAACAATTCTGCCAGCTCGCTGCCTTAGACTGGTGGACGGAATAATGGTGATGATTCTATAGTCGCTGGTGTTCAAATAAAAAAACCGCAATAGCAAGTATGTGAGTTCGAGTTCGTATATATTGCACATTACGAATATAGTCTTTTCTCTTTTGAATATTAACAATTCGCTGCACAAGCGCTCTCCTAGAATCAAGGCTACCGAGTAATTATAAGCCGATTAAAAAACAACAAAAAACAAACGAGCAAAAACTGCCTGATTCGCAAGTCGGTACCAGTTCCATTCAAATCAGAAGTTCCACCTCGGGCAAACATGTCTGAATTGTGGATATTAGCACGTACAGTGCTGTTACTTTTCAGTCAAGCCTGCAGACAGTTCGCTCTACTTTCACAGAAGTATGTTGATGACAACACTTTCTATCACGTCGGGATCAACATCTTGTTGATAAATGAAAATAGAGTGGTTGAACAGCGGAGACAACAACCGCAATAATTATATTTGTATATGTACCAGAGTTTAGATCCCACAGGATAATGGAAATTATATCCTTAGGAGTGGGCGCTATTTTTGCATTGAAACCGATGGAGAAGTTCTATCACGCAGGAACTGTATGTATGTGTAGTTTGTGTGATTCGTGGAGTATAGAGTTTGGAAACAGGATATTCTCCTTTTCACTGGCTGTGCAGCTTATGAAGGAAAACACAAAATTTAGAAGATTTTTCAATGATAAGGATGACGTTATTCCTCAACTGTATTGGTTAAGGAGTTCTGTGTGGGACAACTGTGCAAAATTGGAGTATGTATATACGTGTTTATATATATATATATATATATATAT
>NC_068982.1:184416113-184418723 GCF_001194135.2 Octopus bimaculoides | reverse complement strand
TTGTTCAGTAGTTTTATTTTTATAACGTGCTTTCACTTCACTACCGAGCGCAGCTCTGTGCGCCTTGGGTATGTGCTGTGGTTTGCTGTGGTGCTCTTATGGTTACTGTATTGAAAGTGTTTTGCGTAGAATGTGTGCAGTACCCAGTAGTGCAATTTTCTGTATGTTATATATATTTGTAAGTCCTGGTGTTTTTGTTATGTATTTGTCTGAATATTTTATTATTATTATTATTATTATTATTATTATTATTATTATTATTATTATTATTATTATTATTATTTACAACAGTTTGATTCAACTAGTTCATTGAAGCTCAGATAACCGAACTTTAAGTCGCATAGAGTCCGAATCAAACGGTTTTAAATAATAATGTATAAAACTCCAATTAATGCGTCGAGTGGTTCTTCCTTTCATTTGAATACTCACTTGTGCGAATATATACACACACACATTCATACATACATACATACATACATACATACATACATACATATATAAAATATATACCTGCTCATGCATATACATACGCATGCGAATGCATCTAAATACAGTATAAAAATTTCGCATATACAATCACACGCATACGTATAAACAACGCTCTACACAAACACTTACATACACACGCACGTGCACCTTTACCACACACCTATATATGAATATACACCCGCATATAATTTATACAAAAATGAAGTACTGCACACACACACAAAAAACAAACATAAACGTTTGTGGAAGCACAGAAACGTTCAGACATTCAAAGAAATACAGCAGACACAGAAACACGTAACAACAAGCACACGCATACAAACACTAACATAGACATAAACACATTTATATATACATACAGACAGATACACACACACACACACACACACACACACGTACACACAGACATATGTACATGCATGTGTGCACATATATACAAACGAATATAAACATAGCGATTAATACAATGCAAAGTGACATGTTAGTTGGCTCCTAAGTTACTTGCACAAGTCTTTAGGCAAGGAAACTTCTCCACTAACAACATGAAATAGAGGGAGGAGAATAAGAACAGAGAGTAAGAGGGAATTAGAGATAGAAGAGAGGATCGAGAAATAGGGAGGGAAAGGAGAAGGAGGCAAGGAGAGAAAAGGAGACAGGGTGGGAGAGAATTCCTGACTAATATACGAAATGCTGAGTACATTAAATGTGGATGGAAGATAACAGAACTTAAAGCAACTTACACATTTTTCGGCACCCAATAGATTGTCTACCGGAAGCGGTGTGAGGGGAAAAAATATCAAAGAAAAACAACGAAGGATTAAAATGGCGGCGGTCAGTCGGTAATTTAAGCTAGAGGCTGGCAAATTTAGAAGAGAGTAAAGGAAGAGAGTAAAGAAGATGACGAAAACGATGACGATGATGATGACGACGACTATGAGGAACAACAACAATAACATCAAATGCAAAATAAAAATAAATGTATTGAGATAAAGTTGAAAATAAATAAGTTCACAATCGCTGTATGTTAACATGGAGTTGAGTTAATAATAACAGTTTTGTATGATTACGACAAATGTTGCTAACGACAAAGCAAATGTGTAATTAAATATAAGAAGTTTTGTGTATTTTTATAAATGAATTTCATTACTTATTTTAGTGACAATAGGTTGGAGAACGACAGGTAACATGGCTGATTCGTTAATGCGCATTACGAATTAGCGAATCGTGAGTTCACGTTCAGCAAGTGCTTTGTTCGTTTCTTTTTTTTATGGTTGCAGTTGAGTGGTTGCAACAATTCATATTATTATTATTATAATTCCGTCGAGGTCGACTTTGCCTTTCATCCTTTCGGGGTCGATAAATTAAGTACCAGTGAAGTACTGGGGTCGATATAATCGACTAGTACCCACCCTACAAATCTGAGATCTTGTGCCTCCAGTAGAAAGGATTTTTACTATTAGAATTATAAGGCGCCAGCTGGAAGAATCATTACTGCGTCGGACAAAATGCTTAACGGCGTTTCTTCCAACTTAATGTTCTGAGTTCAAATGTTACCACGGCCGACTTTGCTTTCCATTCTTTCGGGGTCGGTGAAATAAGTACCGGTTGAGCACTGGGATCGATGTAATCAACTTACACGAAATTGCTGGTCTTTTGTCAAAATTTGAAAGCATTTTTATTATGGAATTAAAGTCGATGAGTTGGCAGAACCGTTAGCACGCCGGGCGAAATATTTACCGCCAATACGTTCTATGTTTAAATTCCGCTGAGGTCGATCTTGGTTTCATATTTTCGGAGTCGAAAAAATAAGTAACAGTCAAGTACTGAGGTCGATGTACTCGACTTCCCCATCACCTCTCAACAAAAACTGCTGGTCCTGTGCCAAAATTTGAAACTCTTTTAATTTTGGAATTAGAGCCTGTGATTTGTATCCCGTAATATATATATTTTTTTTAATATAGGTCAATATAAGAATACATTTTGCAGGGGCTGAATACAGTCGTCTGCCTTTGATAAGCAGTGGGAAAACTGCAACCAAAGGAATAGAGTGTTTATTACAAGATACAAACCACAGAGAACAGAACAGTTTGAATACAGCATTAATATTTCAAATCCTTACGG
>NC_068982.1:184411854-184415088 GCF_001194135.2 Octopus bimaculoides | reverse complement strand
ACACACACACACACACACACACACACACACACACACACACACACACACACACATTATTGTATATCGTTGGATTCAAATTTTGGCATCACCTCCAGTACTTAACTGATACTTATTGAATCGACTCTGAAAAGGAACTCAAGACGTAAAGTCAGACGACATGTTGCTAAGCCTTTTGCCCAGCGTGCTAACGATTCTGCCAACTCAAGCTTAATCCTTTTCGTATGTTCACCTATTAAGTTCACAGCTAATGATCACTTGCAATGTAAATCTACATTGAATGTCGTCACTTACTCGATAACATGATCACTTAAAAGGCTGAAACAACTCCATAAACTAGTCACCGTTTTTTAAAGTATTGAGTACTTCATTCTGTATTTGAATGCTTTATTTTCACCAACTGACTATATGCATACACACACACACACACACACACACACACACACACACATGTGTATGTATGTATGTGTGTATGTATGTATGTATGTATGTATATATATATAAACTTACTTGGAAATGGATGCGTGGCGTTCAGTCAAATAATAATATAAATAATATACATACATACATATATATATACATTAGTTTCAAGGTTCATCCAAGGCTGGGACCACGAGCCATACGTCCCCTGCTCAATTCAGAATCACAACATACAGGTACACTGCGGCATAATTTCTTTTCCTCAACAGGCCCTGCCCTGTTTAACATTTTCCCGAAACAGGTAAAAGATGAAAAGGATCCTATCAGCTTTAAACGGAATCTAGACAGATTTCTTCAAAGAATACCAGACAAGCCACCCATACATGGATACAACTCACTCAATAAGAACTCACTACTTGAATGGACCACAGACCACACTTGACTATAAAAAGGATTTAGATAATCCTATCAGGTGGTGCTATTAAGTTAGACATGGCCTGGACCAATCTTTGGTCGAAACCCATCTAAGTTTTATCTAAGTTTTTAGATATATATATATATGTAAAGGGTAAAGGGTAAAGACCTCCTTTGGTCATGAATAACCATGGGATTGCACATAGAAAGTGACCCTCCGAGGCACACGTCCGGGCAAGGTTCTTTATGGAAGACCAAGTCACCCATGTATACCAGCCTCCCTTTTCCGCGCGACCGATGTTATCCAAGGGAGAGACAAAGGGCGATACAATTTGGCACCAGTGACATCATAACTAATTTCTACAGCAGTGTGAACTGGATCAATGTGAAATAAAGTGCCTTGCTCAATAACACAACACACAGACCGGTCCGGGAATCGAATTCACGACCTCAGGATTGTGAACCCGACGTTCTAACCACTGGGCCTTGCGCCTTCACGTATACATATATGCATATGTATGTAGTATTATGTCCGTCTGTCTGCATGTATGTATATATACATACATGTATGTATATATATATATATATATATATATATATATATATATATATATATATATATATATATATATATATATATATATATATATATTGAGAGAAAGAAGGTGGTCAGAATTTTGGATAGCTATTTATTTAGTGCTTTCATCTCATTCTGATGATTTTCCGAAACTAGATGAAAGCGCTAAATAAATAACTATTCAAAATTTTGCTCCCTCCTTTTTCTTAATATATAAAATCTGCACACCACTTCAGACGATCAATCAATCAATCAATCAATCAATCAGTCAATCAATACATACATACGTACATACATACATACATACAGACCTACATACATACATACATACATACATACAGACCTACATACATACATACGTACATACATACATACATACAGACCTACATACATACATACATACATACATACATACAGACCTACACAAATACATACATACATGCATACATACATACATACGTACATACATACATACAGACCTACATACATACATACATACATACATACATACATACATGCATACATACATACATACATACATATATACATACATACACACACACACACATATATATATATATATACATATATTATACATACATATACACACATTTATATACGTGTGTGTGTATGTGTGTGAGTGTGTGTGAGTGTGTGTGCACAACAATAAAACTCACAAAATGCTCTAGTGCAAAGTATAGCGCACTGGAAATGCTCAACGAATAATTACAGATAATTACATATTACTTGGGGCAACCACAAATCTGAAGTGAATAAATGAAATGGAAAGAAGACACAAACTGTGATATTCCATATAAATAAATAAAGCAAATATGAATTACAGCGATAACATCAATAATTATCTAGTGTACGCATCAAAAGACACACACCATACTAAGTAAATATAGCCCTGTAGCTGTTAAGAACACATATGCTTACTATTATACTCATATACATCACACTTGATCGACTTACCTTCGATGAGATCACACACTTCTCTCTATTCTATATCTGTGCCGAATGAATTTTTGTAACTAATTAGGTAATTCAGTGCAGTTTTAGGCTAGAGATATTAAAATGAAAATGATAAAAATTCGGTGAATGGAAAATGAGATTGTTTTTTTTGTTTTTTTTTTCTGCATACAAAACTGCGAAACTGCGAGCGTCATTTGTAATCGAGAATCACTTGGTATCAATGTGTTGTGTGTTTTCAGTAATGTTTTGTAGATGTTCATATAGTTGCGAGCAGAAGAGAAACATTCTCTCGATCTATCCATCCTTGACGCAACGGAACTTTCAAGGTGAAAGTGTTGCACCAACACCAACACCAGCATTGAGTTGGTATGTTATTTATTAAGTCCTCTGAATGGATGAAAGGTAAATTTGATCTTGGCAGGAATAAGACTCAGGCAACCGGAATAAATAACGTAAGTTCACTCAACTCGCAAGAGTGTATAGGAGAATTGAGTTAATATTCTTTTATTTTTTTAATTGTTTCAGTCATTAGACTGCAGACATGCTGGGTCACTGCCTTGGAAGACTTTTAGTCGAATGAATCGACTCCAGTGCTGTTTTTTTAAAAAGCCTAGTACTCTATCAGGCTCTTTTTTCAAACACCTAAGTTACAGGGACGTAAACACACCAACACTGGTTGTCAATCAATAGTGGGGGACAAGCACAGACACACAGATATATATGTCTGTGTGTGTGTATGTATGTATGTATATATGTATGTATATATATATACATATATATAATATAAATAATATATATATATTATTTATATATAAATATATATACATATATATAATATAAATAATATATAT
>NC_068982.1:184409452-184410361 GCF_001194135.2 Octopus bimaculoides | reverse complement strand
ATACAGAATGGGACAAGAATGAAAAAACATCCAGACAGTTAGGTGATACAAGAAAGAGACAAAACATACAGATAGACGATACAAAGAAAACACGGACATGTCATTCGAAGTTTTCTCTCTTCAGTCGAGATCTAGATTATCTTTGCAATTTCGGCTGGTTATTCTCGATATTGCTTCAATCTGGCCAGCCCCAAGGAAAAACTAAGCTAAGAGCATTACATTCCTTGGAAGAAAGCAGCGAATGTATACAAAAACAAGGACGGAAAAAAAAACGAACAATGTTACACAGTGATTAGATAGTCGTAGCTGTCTTTGCCTGCTCTTCTCGTTAACTTTCGACAGGTCTCCATAAATGCATTCATTTGTCATGTTGCTGCCATTTCACATTTAGAGCCATTCATAGCATCCTTGTGTAGCATCCATTTAGCCCGTTTGATCATTTCTTTATCAGTGTCCATGTTCCACTGCCATATAATAGCACTGATTCAACAGTTGCAATGAACAGCTTGATCTTGATTTGCCTGGGAAATTTGGAATTCCAGACCTACGAAGAGAACATTGCAAGTGAAAGCCACAAACTGTGTCAACTTGATAGCATTTAAAAAAATATTGCTATTGTAAATGCAACTTCTCTTTTACCGGAAACTACACTCGTTCACATGTGATACGAGAAAAGTGGAGGCAGATAGTAGTTGTTGAACTGCTAAGTTACGGGGACAGTAAACACCCCAGCATCAGTTGTCAAGCGATGTAGTGGGGGGGACAAACACAGACACACAAACATATACGCACACATACATATACATATACATATATACAACGGGCTTCTTTCAGTTTCCGTCTACCAAATCCACTCACAAGGCTTTGTGTGTGTGTGTGTGTGTGTGTGTGTGTGTGTGTGTGTGTGTG
>NC_068982.1:184406114-184409074 GCF_001194135.2 Octopus bimaculoides | reverse complement strand
GGGGGGGACAAACACAGACACACAAACATATACGCACACATACATATACATATACATATATACAACGGGCTTCTTTCAGTTTCCGTCTACCAAATCCACTCACAAGGCTTTGTGTGTGTGTGTGTGTGTGTGTGTGTGTGTGTGTGTACGTGCGCGTGCACACGTGTGTGTATGTGTGTCTCTGTGTCTGTGTTTGTTCCCCCGCCCATCAGCAGTTCGGCAAAAAGAGACCGATAGAATAAGTATTAGGCTTACAAAGAATAAGTCCTGGAGTCGATTTGTTCGACTCAAAGGCGGTGCTCCAGCCTGGCCGCAGTCAAATAACTGAAACAAATCAAAGAATAAAAGAAAAAAGAACACCCTTTCTTAAAACCAGGAACTTTTCGCCACCACCCTTGAATAGATGTGTATACTTGATTGCATTACATTCAGAAACAACTCAAACGACAGCAGACATATTATTCTACCCGATTCAATAACCCCTGAAGATAACTAAAAGGACCCCATATATTAACTTACTGCTTGTAGGACTATGTTACTTCATTGCACCATTAACCAGAATTTTACCTTAGTTTTGTAAAAGTTTGTGGGATTGGGGTGAAGTGTTGACTGTTAGCACAGTTGTAATTATCTCCTCATGCTCCCACTGAAACCATTTGAACCTCAAATAAGAATGCAAATGGCTATTGTGAAAAATATGTGCAAGAAAAAAAAGCAATATTTAAACGAATCGTCTTTTCACCCTCGGGTAATGAGGTGAATATTTTAATATTCGGATGCCATTTTGTTGGTTAAATGAACTCTTCTATGTGGAGTTTTGAACACAAGTTAACTGATTCAATCGATCTCAATATTTTACTAGTAGTCTATTTTGCCGCAAAGTTGACCCGGGCTCCAAGACACTGGGAAAGTTCGAAAGGGAAATACATACGAAAACAACGAACCAGAAATAGTGGGGCCTTTACATCGAATACAAGAGTCAGATCAACAATAGCAAGAAAGACCCATTAATAAATAGGTCATAAATATTAGAATAGTGTAGAACAAAAAGAAAGAAGGAAAGAAAGAACAAAAGAAAGAACTGTCTTCTTCCAGATATTACTTTCAGTTCTCAACTGCATAATTAGTAGTTGGAACTCCGTCGCTTACGACGTCGAGGGTTCCAGTTGATCCGAGCAACGGAACAGCCTGCTCGTGAAATTAACGTGCAAGTAGCTGAGCACTCCACAGACACGTGTACCCTTAACGTAGTTCTCGGGGATATTCATCGTGACAAGGCTGACCCTTTTGAATTACAGGCACAACAGAAACAGGAAGTAAGAGTGAGAGAAAGTTGTGGTGGAAGAGTACAGCAGGGTTCGCCACCATCCCTTGCCGGAGCGTCGTGGAACTTTAGGTGTTTTCGCTCAATAAACACTCACAACGCTCGGTCTGGGAATCGAAACCGCGATCCTATGACCGCGAATCCGCTGCCCCTAACCAATGGGCCATTGCGCCTCCACTACTGCATAATTAATATAAACCCATTTCGTCACGTTGATTTTACAACTGCCTCCCGCTTTTCATAAAATATAATGAGGACCAGCACTTTCCTCTCTAACCCCTCTTTCCTTCTCAAGTGATACTTGAAGAAGTTGATGATAGCTTGGCCTGAGAGGAAAGCATAAATCCTCAACCGTTTCAACCGATTCCTACATATCTTCTTCAGCCATAGTCACATGACAGTGGAAGGCTATCTGTTCTTCCTTGCCACAGGTCAGGATAGACTCGACCAACAGTCGAGTCTATTTCTATATGGTCGCAAGTGGCAATTTCTGCAATATAGATGACAAATATTGGTTTCAAATTTGGGCTCAAGGGCTAACAAGTTCGTGGGAGAGGTTAAATCGATTACATCAACCCCAGTGCACAACTGGTACTTATTTTATTGACCCCGAAAGGATGCAAGGCAAAATCGACCTCAGCAGAATTTGAAAACAAAACGTAAAGACGGACGATATGCCGCTAAGCATTTTGCCAGGCCAGCTAACGATTCTACTAATTCACCGCCTTGTAGATGGCAAATATTACCCACGTGGAACATTTAGGCGGTATTATATCAGAATATCCGACAAAACCCCAAAATATGTCACTATTTTTTGTTACGGTCTCTCTATATTTCATACAACCACCACACTTCAATAAAATCCTCTGTGATACACATAAACCTCAAACTATCTTGGAAAATGACAATGCCAAGACACTATAAAGCTCTAACATACAGGCAGATTACAAAATAACAGTTATATGCCTGTCACCATTTTTTCATGAAGCAAATTGAGAATAATGTATTAATAATCATTACTAAATATCTACTTGTTGGGTAGAAGTAAGTTGAAGACCTAAGAAATTACTCCGAAATAAGTGTTGAATTAAAAAGACTATGGTAGTTGTGGAATGTGTGCCATCAAAATTATAATTGGTACAACTGGAGAGATACAAAACCATTTTCATAAAAATATTCACAGATTATATAAAAAGACTGACGTAGGTATGTTTTAGAAAATAGCAATATGTACCAGAGTTTGCAAATATTGTTAGGACATTCTCACACAATGTGTGTATATGTATGAGCTAACGCGTGACACCGTTATATGGTAATTAGACCTTCAAGAAATATCTACCAAAGGCGGCGAGCTAGCAGAAACGTTAGCACGCTGGGCGAATTAGCGGTATTTCGTCTCTGTGAGGTTGTTGGTTACGCGTCGTACATGTGTTCGTGGTGAAAATTGCTGGTTATTAGTGTTATTATTTATAATAACTACTCTTTTATTAACTGCAATTTCTGTTAAAATTCTAACTGTTGGAGTTTTTATTTGAAAACACTAAGTGCTTGTAGAAAGCACACGTTGTTCATTCCCTCGTGGGGGGGGGGGAGAATGACGTCTAGAGAAAGGCCTAACGTTGGCACAGAAATGTCT
>NC_068982.1:184403057-184403375 GCF_001194135.2 Octopus bimaculoides | reverse complement strand
TTACGCGAACTGGCAACAGAATGGGTTTATCCCCAGATCTGTGCGCCGGGGGAGTAGTGACGTTGGTCAGAAAGGACCCGGACAAGGGGGACGTTATAAAGAATTTCAGGCCCATCACTCTGTTAAACGCAGAAGTGAAGATTTTGGCCAAGGTCTGAGCGAAAAGGTTGGCGCGTGTCGCCGATGGTATAGTCGGGGAGGCACAGACATGTGCCATCCCAGGCAGAACCATTCAGGATACCCTCCATCTTATCCGCTATACCATAGAGAGGGTTGGTAATAAATCTGGCAAAGGTGGGGCACTGGTACATTTGGACC
>NC_068982.1:184400259-184401215 GCF_001194135.2 Octopus bimaculoides | reverse complement strand
CGCTTCATTTGTGTTGTCTAACGTTCTGTTAATATCATTCGATTTTATATATTTTATATAATTTTTAAAGTCATATTTTATGTAAACCATTCGCATTACTGATCCCAATCAGTTGTTTTGTACCATTCTATGTTTAGTCCCCTGTGGGTAATAAAGAAATTGGTATTTCGTCTGCCGCTACGTTCTGAGTTCAAATTCCGCCTAGGTCGACTTTGCCTTTCATCCTTTCGGAGTCGATTAAATAAGTACCAGTTACGCACTGGGGTCGATGTAATCGACTTAATCCGTTTGTCTGTCCTTGTTTGTCCCCTCTGTGTGTAGCCCCTTGTGGGCAATAAAGAAATAAGAAATATCTACCAAAATAATTTTTTAAACCTTCAAACGTATGTGTTTGTATTAATGACTGAGATTTCAACATGATAGCTTGACTTGCAAGATATAGCTGCTAAATCTTACGTAAAAAAAGAAACGACATGTTAGATGAAATCCTAGATATCATCGGAAGTAGCACTGGTCTAAGCCGAATATCTTTTACCAGAAGTCTTCGAGATTACGATTGAAGGAACAACTACAATAACAACATATCCACAGTCACGTTATACTATTACACCTACCTTACCTCTACCAGCATCATCATCATCTTTCATCATCAGCACCATCATCATCATCGTCGTTGTGGTCTTCATCCACATCCTCCTCATCCTCCTCATCATCACCAACATCGATGTGGTCGTCGTTCTCCACCTCCTCCTCCTCTTCGTCTTCATCTTCACCACCATCGTCACCATCATCATCATCATCATCATCGTCATCATCGTCGTCGTCGTCGTCATCATCCTCATCAGCATCAGCATCATCATCATTATCATATCCTTCCTCTTGCGATCACCACCACAATGCCAGGAATGTCTTACAGATCTCTATTGCCAGGAACTGAACCCGACCCACCCCACCCC
>NC_068982.1:184398863-184400232 GCF_001194135.2 Octopus bimaculoides | reverse complement strand
CCAGCAGCAACATCAACGGCAGCAGCAGCAGCAGCAGCGGCAGCAGCAGCACCAGCAGCAACATCAACGGCAGCAGCAGCAGCAGCAGCGGCAGCAGCAGCACCAGCAACTACGTACCACTGATACTCTCATTAGTGTTGAATGAAGGTGTTGACTTCGTCTCAGTTTTGCTCTCCCGGTGTTATTATATACTCTGTGGAATGGTAAAAAGATGAAGTTGTGGGTTTCCACTTGGGTTGTTGCTGGGTAGTGACGCAGAGTTTGGCACTATTCCACCACCGGCGTCATCGCCAGCGCTATGTGTACCACAAACGTCATCGTAATCACCATCACCACTACCAGCACACAAACACCCACCACCAACACCGTTTTAAACATCATCGTTATCGTTATCACCACCAAAACTACTACCACCACCAGCACCAGCACCACCACTACTGCTACTTCAACCATCATCACCTCCACCATCGCTATCACCACCGCCACCGCCGCCACCACCCGCCGGCGCCACCACACTCGACGTCCTCCGCAACGTATGGTTTGCTTACACAAACAACGCATCAAGATCTACAAATAGACTTTCCGCCATTGCACTATTTAATGTCTGTATTTATGATTATGTATCTGTGCGTTTGTGCAACTGTACGTTTGTGCTCCGGCGCTCGTGTTTGCTCGCGCACGCGAGTGTTGTCTGTGTGTGTTGTGTGTGTGTATGTGTTGCGTGTGTGTGTTGCGTGTGTGTGTGTTATGTGTGTGTGTTTTGTGTATGTGTTGTGTGTGCGTGTGCTATGTTTGTGTGTGTGTTGTGTGTTTGTTTTGTGTTTGTCTGTGCTTGTTTTGTGTGTGTGTGTGTGCGTGCGTGTGCGTCCATGTGAGTGAATTAGTGTTGTTGGGGTGGGGTTGGCTTGTTGAAACACACGAGAACTAGAACTCAGTATATGAGTATACACACACACACACACACACACACACACACACACACATGTATATATACTTTTTAATCCGCAGAAAGGGCTAAGAGTTTCGTTCATGGACTTGAGTGTGTGTGTGTATGTGTATGAGCGCGTGTGTGTGTATGTATCTGTGTGTGCACGCGCGCGTGCGTGCGCATGTATGTATGTATTTATATATAAATTCATACACAGATGTATGTATACATACGCATGAGTGGCTGTGTGGTAAGTAGCTTGCTTACCAACAACATGGTTCTGGGTTCAGTCCCACTGCGTAGCACCTTGGGTGAGTGTCTTCTACTATAGCCTCGGGCCGACCAAAGCCTTGTGAGTGGATTTGGTAGACGGAAACTGAAAGAAGCCCATCGTATATATTTATATATATATATATATGTGTGTATATATATAAGTGTGCG
>NC_068982.1:184388067-184398853 GCF_001194135.2 Octopus bimaculoides | reverse complement strand
CTGGTGTGCTTACGTCCCCATAACATAGCGGTTCGGCAAAAGACCCGATAGAATAAGTACTAGGCTCACAAAGAATAAGTCCTGGGGTCGATTGGTTCGACAAAAAGGCGGTGCTCCAGCATGGCCACAGTCAAATGACTGAAACAAGTAAGAGAATAAACGAAAGAATTACATGAGTGTGAATGTGTGTGTGTGTGTGTGTACGTTTCTGTGATGTATGCATGCATGTATGTATGTATGCATGCATGTATGTACGTATGCATAGGGAGAGAACTCAATACGCAAAATAGACTTTTATAAAAGCTTTAATTGACTGTATTTCTATAGGAGTGATTGAATGATCTAAAGTTTTCAGCCAATATACGTATCAAGTTGTTTAATGCCTTGGCACAAAACTCAGCTAATAAATCATTCTCTTTCTCTCCTTCTCTCTCAGTATACATACATATGTTATATATATATATATATATATATATATATATATATATATATATATATATATATATAGTTGTATGTATGTATGTGTGTTTGTGTGTATGTGTGTTTGTGTGTGAAAGAGAGACAGCATGTGTGTGTTTATGTGTACGCATACACGCAGGCACATGTGTGGAAGCTCACAGTGTTGTTTATTCTACAGGATACAATTATATAAACTTGTGTTACCCTGGAATTAGAAAAGTAGACTAAGAAAATATTATGATTTGGCTTCTCTCTATCTATATACTTGACGCTACCCCAGAGGAGTACTCAACAGGGTGTCCTGTAGAGAGGCGGTATCACGTGTAAGTGAAGGATTATTTAGCCATATTTTATACACCTAGTCGTAAACCCCGCCTACTATCGAAAGGTTAATAAGTCCTTTGGTGATATATCCTAAATGAAGAACCATTAACAGATACGTACAAATTATCGTTCTACTCCGTGGCTGGTTCCAGTCACAATTTCGTTTTAACCCACAAAAATGTGCTTACCGCAGTTCATAGTGTTCAGTTAGAGCACGTGAGAAACTGCGCATATTTTGTGTGTGTGTGTGTGTGTGTGTGTGTGTGTGTGTGTGTGTGTGTGTGTGTGTGTGTGTGTGTGTGTGTGTGTGTATGTGTATGTATGTATGTTGATGCGTATGTGAGTTGTCGATCATTGTAAACATAGAAATGCTCAATATAGTCTTGCGTGAAGTCATATATATGCATAACTAAATACATACATTGATACATACATTCATATATGCATACATACATACACATACACAATCATACATTCATACATACATACAGATATGTACATATATGACGTTCGCTTCATTTTGATAGATGATAGCCTTCTCAATTTATCTACGTCATTCCGATAATCTGCATTACATCTGTGTGTTCTGAGATGACTCTTCAGACCAGTTAACCTGCAAAACTTCAAACATATGTGACAAATAAAATTCAAAACTGCTAAAGGGATTACCTAGATTACTTGCCGTATGGTAATCTTATACGCTTCCATGTGCCTTTTCAAAGCAGGGATTCTACGACTAATTTTCCCACATATTACGCAAGAGTTGTTACCATATAAAGGTGGCAAAGCATTATGAGAAGCATCTTGATTTCGCAGGCAGCTTTGAGACAGATGTCGGTCACAAAGTCTACATTTCCAGTTTTTAATCTCATCTGGTGCATCCATGATATCTTCCTTTCTCAAAACATGTTTTAACTGTGTGTGCTGCCTTTTGGGTAACTCAAAGCTAGCAACGCTTTTCCTTAAAATATCGCTCATCCATTTCTCTCTGTCACATTCTCTTCTCAAAACTGAATATTTATTTTCAACTTTTTATCAACATAGACGCAGGTGTGGCTGTGTGGTAAGTAGCTTGCTTCCTAACCACATGGTTTCACGTTCAGTCCCACTGCATGGCACCTTAGCTAAGTGTCTTCTACCATAGCCTCAGGCTGTCCAAAAGCCTTGTGAGTGGATTTGGTTGGCGGAAACTGAAAAAGGCCCGCTGTATGTGTGTGTATACACACACACACACACACACACACACACACACATATATATATATGTATATATATATATATATTGGGTCATCCCATAAATAATGCGGTTTTTTCAGTTGCATGAACTAAAAGTGGAGGGGGAAGGGATAAACTACCTGCGTCAACTTGATATAAGATCAGGTAATAATTTTACCTTGTCCTTATTCTTAGTGCAAGTTTTGAAGAGTGCAGTTCGATTTTAACAGTTATTTGTTCAAAGCTATATGGGAACTGACAAAGGAGTACATTCGGCATATTTTGCTTTATGAGTTCAATAAGGGCAACAACGCAACGGAATATTATTGCAGGAATATTATTGCAGTATATGGGGGTCGGACAGTTAGCATAAGCCGGTGTCAACGGTAGAAACTTAGAGCCGGAAACTACAGCCTAGAAAACGAGCCTCGTCCTGGAAGATCTGTAGAACTCGATGAGGATGTCCTGCAAACCCCGGTGAAACAAAATCCTATCGTAAACTGTTGAGGAACTAGCAGAGGAGCTTGGATTCGGTCATTCAACCATTCATCGACACCTGCGTGCCATCGAAGACGACCATCTTTGGTTTCAAGACGAAATGTGTTCTTCCATCAGGATAACACTCGGCCACATACAGCGAGGATGACATTCCAATGGCTGGAGCAGTTTGAATGGGAGACGATGCCTTACCCATCATAGTCGCCGGACATTGCCCCATCTGATCATCATTTATTCCGTAGTCTTCAAAATCATTTGGATGGACATAATATGAATTCTGTAGACGAGGTCAGAACAGTAGTAGAGGAGTAATTTTCGTCACGGACAAGTGAATTTTGGAATTTTGCAAGTCTACCAGATAGATGGAAGAGCATTGTAGAAAATGAACGAGAGTATATTTCAGATTAAAAAAAGAACTCTGTTTATCTTAATTTTGTTGCTTCCCAACGACATGGTTCTGGGTTCAGAGCCACTACTAGTTGCTTTAGTCAGTAGATTGCGGCCAAACGTCTTGTATAACAGACATTCAAGTAAGGATAAAATCAATCGCGTGGCCTTACTTTCATCGTGGATGCGCCTATGCTATTTCATATCTTGATTTTTACCTAAAAAGTGTTACAAATATTTAAATTAAGTTTCGAACAAAGATGAAACAAGTGAAATCCATTAATTTTTCTCATGATCACTGGCATGATGACTAAGTGATCTCCAAGTTTCAAATTTCGAGCAGTAACATCTGGAACACTGATTCTCAAACGGGGTCCACATGGCTCCTGAGGGTCCATATAGGATCTTTGGGGATCCACATAGCAAAACAGTAAATTGGGAATCCACAAAAGTATTTTAAGGATCCCTGAAAAATATTTGCTTTAGATGTATGTATTGGTATGTATAGGAAGAAACAGCTCGGATTCTTCCTCTAACATTTTCCATGGTTCAACCTATCCAAGTTAATGTATGAAAAACAAAATAAAAATTTTGAAAGAAATATCTTTAAAACTAGTTTTTATACATCGAATGACTATGGGGGTCCACCAGAATAAAATAGTAATAAAAATGGTTGAAAAGCTCTGATCTATAGGGTGTCCACAAAGACTGGGTACATGGAGTAAATAAAATCATAACATAAACAATTAACTATGAGAAATAATAACTTCTTAAAGTATGTGTTAATCTGCTTGTACCCAGACTTTGTGGACACCCTGTAGAACAATAAGATTTTCATGGGTATGTGAAGCAGAAATGGCGTTTATGAGTATTCATAGAAAGATAAGATTTTATCCTTCTTTGCCTGGAGAGTCGGTGCAATACATAGAAAGAATTAGGGACATAACGACAACATACTAAAGGAATTCTCAAGTTCATTAATTGATCATTTACGCTGTATGGCGGATGTAAATCTTCTAACAGACTGCTTTGCGTAGCAAATCAAACACCTCCACCTCTTCTGATACCCCTTGGTTTTCCAACGCAGAGAATTGTGTATCCAGACAAAGCTTCTGTTAAATCATCATCGTCGTCATCGTCGTGGCCATCGTCATAGTCGTCATCGTTGTCGTTGTCGTCGTCATCATCATCGTCATCAATAACAACAACAGCGTCAAATAACAACAGCAGCAACAAGAAAACGTTAACATTAATTCCGCCGCCACCCGCAACAACATCAGTAACAACATCTAGCACGACAACAGTAACAACGACATCAATAATTACGTCCAGAACAACGCCACAAGAGCAACATCAGCTATAGTAACATCTACAATATCGACAACAATAGCGACATGATCAACAATAGCAGCAACAACCGCATCAAGAAAGGAATCGCTACGTGGTCGCTCAATCTGCAAATGCTAGAAAGAGTAGTGAATTCTCCCTTGAATTTTGCCTCAAGAAAATAAATACGGGATAATGTGACGCTAGATACATTCTACTCGAAAATAAGATGTGATGGCCATTGTTGGGATAATATTGATCATAGAGCTATCCAACTAAATCTGACCTTGGGTTAAATAACAACAACAACAACGTCAAAGTGAACAACAACAACAATAATGGTTTCAAATTTTTTCACAAGGGCAGCCATTTTGGGGGAGGGGTAAATCACTTGCATCGACCCCAGTGTTCTGGTAGTCATTTTATCGACCCCGAAAGGATGAAAAGCAAAGTAAACCTCGGCGGAATTTGAACTCAGATTGGAGCGACGGGCGAAATACCGCTTAGCATTTCGTCCAGCGTACTACGATTCTACCAGCTCGAACGCCAATCGCAACACTAAGAGTTACACAATGATCCGTCCTTTAAATTATGTTCCCGCTTAGCAGTGTGCTTGTGCGCGCGTACACGTATTACTACTAGCACACACAAAAAAAAAAAAAAAATATGCACACAAAGTTTTCAAGATAAAATCAAAATTTTCTATTGAAGAAATTTGAATGATTGATACTCGCATGGATGCGCAGATACTTTACCGAGAAAGAGGAAATTTGCACACAAGCAAATTTCTGCGTACACTCACAGCGAAAAATCAAAAGGAACATTGTTTGTCATCCACCTTGGATTTTTCTGTTTGACTTTCACCTTTCAATTCCTTTAATTTTGTTCCAGTTGATTTCAAATTTGGTGTATTGATGTAGTTTTGTATGCTAATTATGGAAATGGAATTCATGTTAGGCATAAATTAATAAATAAAAAGTTAGTAGCTTTTTAAGTTGGCAAATTTTGGGCATTTTTAGTCAATATCGTAAGCCACAGACACTTTGGTGCATGTTACTATAGTAACAAGTCAAGCTCTTGTCAGCTACTACAATCACTACGTACCTATATTCTAAGTTTCCGCTTTTAAATTTTACGCTACAAAAATGTATCAATTATGTTTTCAAATGTGATACATCGATGTAATTTTTCACGCAGAATCTGATTTTGTTATTCACTTGTTCCAGAAAAGGTTTAAGAAAATATTCATTAAAAAGATGTTACTAATTGATTAGCCCCAAATCATCCACTAGTCGAACTGAACTTAAACGTCAACCCTAAACCTTAATTCTAACTCTAAACTCCAGCCCTAACACCTGACTGGCCCTAAACTCCAGCCTTAAAGCTTTATGCTAACCTTAAATTTCAACCCTAAACCGTAACCTTAATTCGTCGTAATATATTGCTTTCATACATACATGCATACATACATACATACATACTGTTATACCCTTATGGATAAAGGAAGACACTGAAAAAATGTAATAAAAATATAATCGAAACAAACAGCAATAACCACACGTAGCGTAACAACAATCTTTTAAGAACCAAAAATCCAACACGCAAACTCGAACTGTAAACTTTGAACTCCAACTTTGAACTATCAACACGCAAACCGTGGAACTAGCACGATGATTTTTATTGAAACTACAAGGGTTAAACAAAGAGGGGACAATACAAGGGACAAATGGGGTCGGTGACTTATCGAATAAGGTTACATATATGAATAAATACATAATTTCGGATGACAATGGAAAAATGAATGGACATGGAATGGGTTTGACCCCACCAACCACATTCCTGCGTTGAACTATTTACTTCGTCTTTTTTTTTTACTACGCTTAATTATCCAACATTCGGGCTACTTTCTTCCACCTTTCGTACTTTTTGCCGTTCGTCATTTCTTCTCTATACATGATTTCCCTCTTATAAAAAGAGGTTAACCAAAGCATGCCTGGAAACGAAGGTGCCTGATGCGATACCTTCCCACGCGTCTTCCATATCACCTCTTTCGCTGTAGCTATTAAGGCTAGAAAAAAGATTTTCTATTCTACTTTTAGAGGAGACGACGGAACGATCTTTACTCAGACCGCTACTATTTATATGTAGTGGTCAATTTGACTATATCTCTTCTCTGCCGCTATTAGCGAGCGCGAAACATGAACCACTGGTTTTGTACTTCCGTTTTCGTATTTATGAAGTAGAACTACACCTAATCTGTGCTCGGAAGCATCAGATGCTACAGTGATGTCCATTACGACATCGACAAGTCTGAGATTAGAATTTTTCTGAAAATTTCTTCAAAAGTGTTCTGACATTTAGTGGACCAATTCCACTTTACTCCTTTTTTTAATAAATCGTTCAATGGAGCCCTTAACTTGTGCATATTAGGAATGTAGCTTTGATAATAGTATACCAACCCAAGAAATGCTTGTAAAGTTGGAATATTAGTTGGTGCAGGCATATTCCTTATTGCATCTGCTTTCGATGGGTCAGGACGTCTACCTCTTTAATCAATTATTTACCCTAAGTACTTAATTTGGGGTAGAAAGAATTCGCATTTTTCTTCACTCAAAGTGAACCCGAAAACTTTAATTTTCTTAAACACAGCTTTTATGTGTTCCACAAGCTGTTCACGAGAATTACTTTTGATTAAAACATCGACCAACTATGAGATTGTAAATTCACAATCAGATAACGTATTATCCATGATTTTCTGGAATATCGCTGGTGCCACTTTTAATCCAAAAGTTAATCGTGTGTATCTGAACAATCCTCTGTGTGTATTTATTGTCAAATACTTTGAGCATTTTTCATTTACTTTTATCAGTAATAAACTTCAGACAGATCTAATTTGGAAAAAATTCTTCCACCATTTAACTTTGAAAACTCTGCAGTCGGGAGTGGATGGTGGTATGTTTTTAAGCAGTCGTTCAATCCTGTAGAGAAATCGGCACACAGCCTAATCTTATTTTTTAAATTACATACCGTGGGCGCCGCCCTTCGAGTAATCTACCTTTTTGATGACTCTACTCTTTTCGAGTCTGTCCAACTCGACATTTACGGTTTCAATTGCCGCGAACATAATTTTCTGTTTGCTTTAAATACAGGTACAGCATTTTCACTTATTTGGAAGTAGGCCTTTCTCTTTCTACATACACCTAAATCCTCTGATAATATTTGCGGGGACACTTTTTCAATTTTTTCTTCAGTTCTTCCGAAGACTTGTTTTTAATGGGACAACCATTTATGTTATTGCAATGTTTATGGGGCGGTACCATAAATCGAATAGCTCTAACCAATCTGTATCAAACAGGTTGATTGTATTATCCACTACGAATAATTTTGCTTCGTGCGGCTCTTCCTCGAAATGTAATGTATCGCCCGTTACATCACACGCTATTTTCGCTGTTTCACGTAATCTCGGTTTACCATTTTTTTCCAAGTATCCGCATTTATAATCGAGATGTCACTACCTGTGTTTAACTGTAATTTAGTATTCACATCATTTATGTTTGCATGCACGAATTTTCTTGTTTTTCCGTCGCAATCACTCTCCGCTGAAAACACCTTAGAACTTTTTGTGTTTGAGCCTTGTAGTCTTGTTCTACAATGAGAACACCTGTGCCCCAGCTTCTGACAACTACATCAGTTTTTGTTTTTAAACGGGCAATCCTTTTTGTTGTGTAGGCCTCCACAACCCTAACACCGATTAGGGCCCAACACATTTTTTTTATTGTGCTTCCCTGGACGACACATTTGAATTCTTGCAGACTCTTTATCTTGTATTTTTTTCACATCATGTTTAAGTTGTACCATAGTCTTACATTCTTCTGCAATGGTCTGTAGAGATACATCCTGGTTCGCTTGCTCCATTTTTGAGAGAATTCTTACCCGGATTTCTCTGTCTTCAGGTGCTCTAAGTCCTTGCACGAAGATAAGTGATTTGAACGTATCCTGAGTGAGATTCTGGAGCTTGAAATTTTCGCACATATGGTTGAGTACTCCGGCGCAGACGATAAAACCAGCCTCCTCATTTTTTGTTAAGTTCCAACACTCCATTCTGGTGTTGAATAATAAACTTCTATCACAAAAAAAAAAACTTTTGAAAGTAGTTCTACGGTTTCTTGGAAACCAGCCTCACTAGACTTTTTGAGCAGAATAAAGTTACAGTAATTCTTATGTTCGGTAGGAGCTACCTGGCGCAGTAAAAGCCTTACTTTCTGCTCATCCGACTATGACTTGCACACGTTGTTAAAAATTTCCTCGTATCTTCTATAATACGCGAGAAACGTAATGCCCTCCTCCGGATTATAATTTAGAAGTTGTGCTAGCCTCGCCGTCTGGCGTAAACGAGCTTACTGGATTTTCGGACTTGACCGACTGTAACTCAATTAAGTGTTGTTGTTGTTGTTGTATTTGTTTTTGCAACTCCAGTAGTTGTTCCTGTTGTTTCTCTTGAAGCTGTATTAATGTGGCTAATAGGTTTTCCACGAGGCAGAAATTGTCAAATAACCAATGTGAGTTTCGAACGATCCTCGTCGACAGATGTTCTATCCTTATGGATAGACGAATACACTGCAACAGTGTAATAACAATATAATCGAAACAAACCGCACGGAACGTAACAACAATCTTTTAAGAACCGACACTCCAACACGCTAACTCGAACTTTGAACTCCAACTATCAACATACGAACTAGTTACTACCTCACTTACTCAGACCGCTACTATTTATATTTAGTGGTCCAGCCCATTCTCGCCAGGGGGCGCCATACTCTCGCACAACAAATACATACATATATACATACATACACAATTACACGTTGGCAGGCACATACACACACGTAATAAACTCTCAAACAAACGCGATCTCTGTAATGGACACAGTCAATAATCATTGAAAGGGTTGCCAGTAGCAACAACAGAAATTTCACAAACAAAAACAAAACACATCAGCTAGTTGAATTTTTAACCAATTGACTAATAATAAGGAAGTGAAACTGAAACAGAGTGTGTATTAAATATATTGGTATCATGACTCTCCCTAGACACAACAAAATTAATAAAAGCTATTACCAGAAAATGCCAGTTTCCAAATCCTCTTTTCTGATTGGGTAAAAATAATCAAACTTTTAACCTCTAACATTTTTCTGAAGTTTTTCTTGAACAAGTGAATAACAACATCAGATTCAGCGTGAAAAATTATCTTAATTTGCCAAATTTGAAAATGTTCAGTCAATTTTAAAATTTCAAAAAGTGAAAGCCTAGCAGAAATGATTTCCCACCTTTTCAACCTATACTTGCACCACCGTCACGCGGACAACTTCACACAGTGATGACACTCTTATTCATTAGCCATTCTCCAGATATAGCTGCCTAAATTACCAAGATCACTTCGAAATCTAGATTCAAAGACTTGAAGTAACGCCTTACAGAAACCATTGCTTCACTTCTCAGTAGCAATAAGAGAGAATATCAAATACAACCATCATATTCAGTAACATAGATGAGCTCCTTGCGCGTACACACACACACACACACACACACACACACATTGGTTTCAAAGAATGGAGCAAGGCCAGCACTTTCAGGAGACGATGTAAATCGATTACATCGACCCCAGTCCTCAACTGGTACATATTTTATCGACACTCCGAAAGGATGAAAGGCGAAGTTAACCTCGGCGGAATAAGAACGTGAAGACGGACGAAATACCACTGAGCATTTTGTCTGGCGTGCTAACGATTCTGCAAAAACGCTGTCTAACAGAAGACGAAAATATTAGGAGTTATATATAAGTCAACCACGTTCAGCATGCACAGAAACGACATACTACGGAAAGCAAAAACGGTGCGCAAATATACTATACTTAGAGTAACCACAGACACCATATTTGGCTAAGAGAAAGAAACGAATCACACTGTAGAAACGATAGATTAAAATCATCAGAGACAGTGTCAAGTCTGTCTGGACCCTTAATCTCTCTGCACCAACTCCCAATAAACTACAAAGAACACAAAGCTGTGGATTATGCATTCTTACAGCTTGTACGTAGCCTACATCTACACGTTATCTACACAAAAAAATGCTTGCTCTGCTGCCAATGTATATGGACAGAGTGCACGCCGCACCTATGTAACCAGCTAGCAGAAGTTCTGCCTGGGATCGAACTAGTAGTAACAGGGAACAGTCACTTTGATGTGGCGATTAACTTTAATTGTTATTATACTTACTACTTTCATTTCTAATTGAGGTTTTACTCTTTTACTCTTTTACTTGTTTTAGTCATTTGACTGCGGCCATGCTGGAGCACCGCCTTTAGTCGAGCAAATCGACCCCAGGATTTAGTCTTTGTAAGCCGAGTACTTATTCTAGCGGTCGCTTTTGCCGAACTGCTAAGTTACGGAGATGTAAACACACCAGCATCGGTTGTCAAACAATGTTGGGGGACAAACACAGACACATAAACATATACACACACAAACATACACACACACATACATACATTCATATATATACATACATATATATATATA
>NC_068982.1:184376769-184386417 GCF_001194135.2 Octopus bimaculoides | reverse complement strand
CCGAAAAACTGAGCTAGATGATGATATAGCATAACTGGGAAGAGAGATCTGGGAAGCGCTACTCGACGTTCAGCCGGTTTAAATGCGAACCCTAAGGGCTGCTCAATGTGAGCTGACACGGAACTGGCAACGTCATCAACAACAGTAACACCAACAACAAGAACAACACCAACAAACATTAACATGAATACTACCACCATTAATAACAAAATTAACACCACCATCACTATCAACAACAACAACAACAATATTAACAACAATACCAACAAGAACAAAAAGCCTAGATGTCCAGGAATTTTAAGTCATGAAAATCGTTTGATTTAGCCGAAAGATATCGTTTAGTCTTCCCTCTACAAACCCCTAAACATTGCACCCAACAGCACAGCACAACACCATCACCACCAAAACCGCCATCACCACAACCACCACTACCACCACCCAACAACCACTACCACTCGAACTCCATCAACATCATCATCACCACCACCACAAGAACCACCATTGCTACCAATACCACCAACACCGCCACCACCACAACCATCACACCCCTTACCTCCAACACCACCACCACTACCACCACCACCACCACCACTACCACCACCACCACCACCACTACCACCACCACTGACAAGGTCAGCCTGTTTGTGAAATGACAATCCACAAGTTAGTGTTAATCTTCCGTAAACATCCTAAAAAATCTCCTGCCGTCTGTTTACAACGTTCATCAAAAGGTGGCGCTGCAGTGGCCAGCGACTGAATGGCTGCAACTGATATTTCTGAGTCGCCATCTTCTTTGCCTTTTGGTGGCTCTTTTGTATTTGTTTTTGTTTTGTTTTTTTGCTCTTATTTACGACTTACCTCTTTAGTTTAGGTCGTCTGTTTCTTGTTTTATACTTCACATTCCTAAACTTCCTAGAACGTTAACCTAACATACCTACTCCTTTTCTTTCTCTCTCTCATTTTCTTTCTCTCTATTTCTCTGTCTCTGTCTCTTTCTCTTTCTGTCTCCTTCTTACTCGTTATTTATTTCGGTCTTTATCTCTCTCTCCCACCTCTCTCTATCTGTTTGTTGATGTATGTACACATTTTTGTCTGTCTGTCCGTTTGTTTCTTGTTCACTCTTTCTCTCTCACTCTCTCTCTTTCTCTCTCACTCTCTCTCACTCACTCTCTTTCTCTCTCTCTCTCTCTCTTTCTCTCTCACTCTCTCTCTCTCTCTCACTCTCTCTCTTTCTCTCTCTCTATTTATCTATGTATCTGTCTATCCGACTCTGTGTGTGTGTGTGTGTGTGTGTGTGTGTGTGTGTGTGTGTGTGTGTGTGTGTGTGTGTGTGTGTGTGTGTGTGTGTGTGTGTGTGTGTTTGTGCGCGTGTGTATAGACAGTAAGTAGCCTTGATCTGTTTTCCAGTTTAACAGCACCATCAGCTCTGACCCCTCGGGTGTCATCAGTGGTGTCCACTCAGTTGTAAAGCATCGAGCCAGGCCTCCGATTTAGTGGCAGCTCATAGATAAAATTATTGGCGGTGCTGCTTCAGAAAAATTTTAACCGTTGTTTTAATATTGTGTAAAAGGAAACAAACATATAAAAAGAAAATTTATGTATAAACTTGTTGGGTTCGCGTTTTAGCCACTGCTGGGTAGTATGCTTAATTTGTTCACTGCCGCGAATTCCCCCTTGTTTTTTCAAAAATTACAAAATAAGTGCAGCGATCCATCAGTTTTTCTAAGCCCTATAAAAGAACTCGGAAGGCTGGGCGTCCAACCAGGCCTTTCGCGATACCCTTCAAACCAGGAACTTCTCAGCATTCCCTCATATGCCATTATTTAAAGAAAAAATTCGACATTTCTTTAATAGTAAAAGATCGTAGTGGAGTAATTCACAATACAATGTTTATTAAAAACAAAGACAAAAATATAACAGTTTTTAATATAGTTGAGTTAATCATTTAAAAACTGACTAATTTTTTCTCATGATTCTGAGATTAAAAAGGCCTATAATTATAATTGTAATTTAATTAAATGCTTGTAATTATAGAAGTTTCCATTAGTTTAAAGTCGAAATGTTCGCATAATTAATCCTATAACTTTATTTCAAACTGTTTGTCGTTCGGATAAAATGTACTTACAGACTTAAATTAAGAAACTGACGTATAAGTATAGTTCAATTAAAATCATAATTAATGGATTAATAATGCTTTTCGTGTTTGACGAATTATTAGAATACTAAGTTCAAGAAGAAACTGGGTCGAATTAATTCGAAGAAGTAATTGTGAAATTCTGATACCATTGTGGATTAATGAGACCATTGAACCAGAAAGGTTTAAGTAATGGCCGTTTTTTAATACATTCGTATATTAGATTTAATAAATTTTAGATAATTAAAATAATTAAGAAATATAAAATACAACATATAGCCATATCATATATATTTTCAATACATTTATTTTTTAATTTAGAAATCAATAATTCATATATATATATATATAATGCATGAGGGAAACGGAAAATGGATTTAGTAAGAATCTTTATTCAACACGACGATCATTTCGACTCCGTCTTGCATCTGTCCCTTACGAGTGAGGTATTGTACAGTTAGTTGTGTTGCATCCGTCAATGCAGGCTGTGTTTCATCAGGTGTCTAGTTTAAGTACGATGCCTCACTACATATACTGAGTTTCGTCTGTGAGTGTAGCCAACATATTACGGGCCAAGCGAAACTCAGTATATGTAGTGAAGTATCGTATTTAAATGGTACACCTGACGAAACAGCCTGCGTTGATGGATGTAACACCACTAGCTGTACAATACTCCACCCGTAAGGGACACATACCGGATGGGTCGAAATGATCGTCGTGTTGAATAAAGATTCTTGCTAAAACCATTTTCCGTTTCCCTCATTCATTATAAATTCAAGAAATACTGCGGGATTCCTGACGTAGATCCACTGACAATTATATCATAACTGTTGATAACATCAGGTAGCTTAAACGGTGAAAGTACTTTAATTGGCATACTACTAGACATACTTGCGCACCTTAGTTCATTGGGATCACCATAATTATCTTCCTTTCACTCAACCACTTTTAAAAATTATTATTTCATTTTTATTCAACCCCTTCTTTTCTAGTCATCCCGCCATGTTAGATCGATGAACTCTACACACTTTTTCTCTCACCGTTTTTTTTTCGTTCTCTCTCTATTTTTTCCTCATTCCTTTCTTTCAAAGAACGTAGGCTCGAAATGTAAAAGACTTTTCCATTTTTCTCGAGCATTAAACTAATACACCTGCTTGTTGTTCTTAAACCTATCTTCGTCTCTTTTCTTTTTTTGTTGTAAATTTGAACTATATATATATATATATATATATGAAAAAAGAAAAAGAATGACTTCACTAACAGTTCTAATCAGTTTAATTTATTATTTTTTAATTTTTTTAATGATATAAATTTTACTAAAAACTAATAAATTAAACTGATTAGAACTACCAGTGATGTCATTCTTTTTCTTTTTTTCAAATATACCTAACTGTACCAAGGATTTCACACATTTTCCAATATATATATATATATATATATATAGGGAGAATTCACAAAAAACAAAAAACAAAAGACAAAGACAGGTGGTGTAGACAACAAACAGATGTATTAGTTTAACGGTCGGGGAAGTGAAGAAGTTTTTAACGTTTCGAGCCTACACCCTTCCACAGAAAGGAACACAGAAAGAAACAAGGAAAGAAAATAAAGAATGTGTAGTGGCTAGCGATCTATCATGGTGAATGCCGGACAGAAGGGTCATACAGGAGAGCTAGGAAGAAGGAGAGATAATAAACTAGTGGTGATCCCAAAACGAAGGTGCGCGTGCATGTGTATAAGAGAGTATGTATGTGGGTGTGGATATATATGTATGTATGTATGTATGTATGTATGTATGGTCTTTACGTTTTGCTTGTTTCAGTCATAAAACTACAGTCATGCTGGAGCAACAATTTAAAGGGTTTAATCAAACAAATCAACACCAGAATATCTATTTTCAGTTTTGTACTTATTTTATCGGTTTCTTTTACTGAACTGCTAATTACGGGCACGTCAATAAACCAACACTATTTGTCAAGCAGTGGGCGGGGACAAGCTGTAGGTTGCAGTGGGCGGGGACAAGCTGTAGGGTGCAATCTGAAAGATCCTGGTATAAGAACTTAGGTTCAAGCATCTATTATAAGCGCCAAGAAGTGACCAATCTACGATAAACGATAGAAAGAGTTTAATAACCATCGTATTGCACTATGTCCCACATCGAAATCCATGGAAATTTCTATCAGTTGACAGTCACTATATAACTCACAGTTTAGCAACGGAAATTGCTAAATATGTTAATAAACGTCCGAGAAAGCAAGGAATGGAAAAGGCAAATAAAGACTACATATGCTTCAAAGCTAAATACTGTTACAAAATTTGTAACATGCACAAAACCCGTTTAGCTAATCCTCAGGTCCGATTACCTGCGAGTTGCTTACGTCGTCACGTCGAGTAATGTAAATGGTTCGCCAATTAAGCTACAGCACAAGTAGCTGTGAAACATGCGTAGTCTTTACATACTTTTTAACTTCTGATATTCTCGAGTGTGTGCGTGTTATTTATAATACGAGAAGATGGATTAAACAGACTTTAATCCAAATCCAATAATTGTTCTTGTGCATTAGCAACAGCTGTTAGCTGTTAAGTGTTTCATATATATACATATTATTATATAAATATTACATGAATATAATCCAACAACAGTTGTATACTCGCACGTCATCAGGTGAATGACTTTGAAAGCACTGCAGGATCACCTATAGTTTCCCATTGTTTTATACCCACATTTTATTTTTAACATTCTCTTGATAAAGAGCAACACGCAGATTCAAAGAGACATAAAAAATATCGAAAAAATTAATGGAAGTAAAAATCAAAAATGTAAATCAAACAATAAATAGACCAATTTTAATCAATGGAAACCAAAAATATCAATAGTATTAAATATAAATTGACAAAACCTCATATTCAGTCTTTTGTTTTGCATAACCATGTCTCGCCTTTTACGAAGATAGATTAACACACTAAAGTAATAAATGTTGAAGAATTTCTTATCGCTTTCTGTCTATAAACGTTTTTCGCCAAAGGATGTAGGGTCAGCTTATTACCCCAGCAGGATACTAACTTATCTGTTCGTAATTTTAGCTGTCCTTGGTTCCCATCCCATCATAGTCGCTTAATTAGTCATTAATAGATGCTATATAACAAGGGAAAATTGTATATGTATTATACAATAAGCTTCCACACAGTTTCTGTTTTCCAAATTAAATCCATTTTCCGTTTCCCTCATTCATTATAAATTCAAGGAATACTGCAGGATTCCTGACGTAGATCCAAAAACGTTAGCACGCCGGGCGAAATGCTTAGCAGTATTTCGTCTGACAAATTCCGCCGAGGTTGACTTTGCTTGTCATCCTTTTGGTGTCGATAAATTAAGTACCAGTCGCGTATTAGGGTCGATCTAATCGACTGTCCCCCCTCCCCCAAAATTTCGGACATTCTGCCTAGAGTAGAAAAGATTATATATGTGTGCGTGTGCATGTATGCATGTATATATATATATATGGGTGCGGTATATATACACACACACCTATATACATATGAGTGTGTATGTATATCTATACGCATACGTATATATGTATGCAAATATGTATGTATATACATATACACACATATGCATAAAAAATAGAACAAGAAACTATATTGAATGGTATGTTGTAAAAAAAGAAACATTAAAAGTAACTAACTGAATGGAAAATAAAGATTAATGTTTAAATAAATAAATGTGTAAGACATGATAAATAAACCATAAATAATACATACATGATAGAAAAATGAAGAGATTACAAAAACATAATATAACTGGACATAGTCTAATATAACAACCCAATATGTACGTACGTTTATTTATGTATGTATGTGGCGCACCAGATGTGTGCGTGTGTATGTGTCTGTGTACACCTATATCAGTACTCGCGCATATATATACATATATCTTGGTATATACGTATCCACATCTCTCTCTCCCTCTCTCTCTCTCTCTCTCTGTATGTATGTATATATATATATATATATAGCGTAAACAGAGTTAGCGGTTATAATAACCGACTAAGGGATAAAATATCTGTATTGCATCTACCCGTTAATACATTGTAGTATTCCCTAGACCATTACTAGATCACTCTTTTACCTAAGGACCTCGTAGCCCCTAGATGGTAACTTATATGTTTTTAACATATTGAACTTCTAGACTTTATTTCTAGGCCATGTCTTCTTTCCTTTTTCTTCTTCCCTTTGTATGCTCTTGTTTTTCACTCTGATGAACCTACGTGCCTTAATTCGAATGTCTTATAAAGATTAAGAACTTTATTCTCGCGTTTATTTATAGACACCATTTTGGCAACGGATCAGAAACGGCCGTAAGAGATGTTACGTCACCTAATATATGGTTCGTATTAAAAATTAAACTATAAGTGTGGTCCAATCGATGTGTTTGTTAATGTCATATTTTCTCCGTTTTCTGATTATTTGCATATATGATAAAACTCCGAGTTTCGGATGCCGGGGGCGGAAACCCACGCCGCCATCTCTTCAGTTGTCTGGCCATCGAAGAATGCTTTTTTGTAATTTTCTCCAAAAGTTTCTTAGAGTATAGTTCCCTTGATAGTATAGGTATGTTTTTCATAGAATAATCGATGTAGTAGGCGTCCATATTGAATTCTTCTGCGGAGCAGAGTCCTCAACCGATTTCTGGCGATTCCTCGATGGCGGCGTGGGTTTCCTCCCCGGCATCCGAAACTCGGAGTTTTATCATGGCTATCGAATAATTGTCACATATTATTTACATATATATATAAATATACATGCATGCATACACATATATATGTACTTACATATGTTTGTATATACATGCATATATGGGCACAGAACACCACACAGCGTAAACAACATAAAATAAACATAAAATACGAAAACAACATGAAATACAAAATACGAAAACTTGGAATACGAACTTTTTTTGCGAACAACGAAAGAAACAAACGGAATATATATATTGGCTGCTATTTCTAGCAAGTCGGATGACTATGTCAGCTGTCTGATGGTAATGGTGGTGGTGCTGGTGGTGTCTGTAGTACTGCAAGTGCTTAAGTTGGTGACGGCGGTGGTGATAGTTGTGATGTTGATGATGGTAGTAGAGGTAGCGGTAGTAGTAATAATATTTGATATAAGTAGTAGTAGTAGTAGTAATCTTGATGGCGGTGGTGACGGTGCTGGTGGTGGAGGATAACGGAAGAAAAATAATGTGGTACAAGGGAAGCGTAGACAAGTGGAGATTGTTACTGGTGGTGGTGGTGGTGATAGGGACTTTGTCATGATGGTTTGACGAGGAAACGGGGGAGAACGAGGCAGGGATATAAGGAGAGGAGGGTGGGGGGGATTCACAGGGAGAAGAGCGGGTAGGTGTATGTGACTATGCTAATTGAAAGTAGATCGGGTGTCAGGGGGGGGGGGTGTTCTATGTAACCAGAGTGAAAAGATCTAAGCTAGATCACATGACATATCCATTTCCGAAGACTTCAGCTTGTCAAAGGAAAAATGTTTAAGTTTACCAAAGTATTTATCCGGGCTGCGTAACTGATTCTTATTCAAACACTATGGATGCTGGTTCAAATTTCAGAAGGATTACTTTAAAAACTTTTTCTTTTTTTTTTATTGTTTTTCAAACAACTTTTTTAATATTTTTTCTTTTCTGTTTATTTTTTAGCTTTGGGTCATAAGTTCAAAGTTATATCTTACTTTTCTAACCCCTTACTCCCGAAATCCCTTCAAAAGTAAGAAAAAAAAATTGGGGTAATTTTAAACGCTCGTTTAGCTGCAATAAGGTGGATTTATGGAAGAGCTCAGTAGTAGTAGTAGTAGTAGTAGTAGTTGTTGTTGTTGTTGTTGTTCTTGTCGACTCAAAATGGGCAAATTTATGATAAATACGTTCCAGATGTGACCGTCGCATCTGATATCTTTTCTTGTTCTATCACACACATTGTCTAAGACTGTCTTTTTTTTAATATTGTACATTGTGATATGAGGGTGATTTGGCTGCTATATTTCCAGCAGGTTCGGCTACCACCACACAAAGACATCTCTTGTTAGCTCATCATAAATAAGTCTACATGTCGGTCGGGTGATGCGGGTAGGGTTGGTGCTGGTGGTGCTATTACGGGTTATACTGTTACCCTTGCTGGTGGAGATTGGGGTATAGTAGTAGTAGTAGTAAGAGCAGCAGCAGCAGCAGTAGCAGTAGTAGTAGTAGTGACGGGTATGGTGGTGGCTATTGTCGTTATTGATTGCAATGGTGATGGTGTTGTGGTGGTGGCGGTGGTGGCGGCGGCGGCGGTGGTGGTGACAGTGGCGGTAGTAGTGGTGGTTTTGGTGGTGGTAGTGGTGGTGGTGGTGGTGATAGTGATGCACCACTGTTCTATCTAAAGTTGGTCAGAAAAACTACCACATAAACAATAGCCAAATATTGGGACAGGTATACCGGTGTGATTTGGTGGAGAGGGCGGATTGAAGGAAGGAAGGAAGGAAGGAAGGAAGGAAGGAAGGAAGGAAGGAAGGAAGGAAGGATGAGGAGAAAGAAAGAGAAAAGAAAGAATGACGAGAAGAGAAGGAAGAAACAGGGAAAAAGAAGAAATAAGAAAGAGATAGAGAAAAAAGAGAAAGGAAAGGAAGAAAGTGAAAAAGAGAAAGGAAAGAATACAGAGAAAAGATAACGGAAGTGAAAGAAAGTGGGAAAAAAAAAGAAAATAAGAAAGAGGAGAAGGAAGAACGAAAGAGAGAAAAGGAGAAAGAAAGAAAGAAAGAAATATAGGAGAGGAATGTGCACACAGTCGAGAAGGATCCTATTTAGGTTCGTCTCTCTGCTGTAATAGTCTCTTGACTACTTTGTGGGTTGAAATGCTTTGCACTAAACTAAGGAGACAATGGTAATTAATTGGTTTCCGTTCAACTTAATTAAACGCAATAATTGAACAAAAATTATAATGGGAAGAGGATGAGATATTATTATGTATAATTAAATAACTGACGGATACGGTTTTCACGGGATTTTCGAGCGTAAAATTAAGAAAAACTATGAAGTTAATCCGTTTGCATACCAGGCATAAATACATAACGAGTTTCCAATTATATTTAAAATTCTCTTATTTGTGTAGATCTGTGCAAACGGACCGATCAGATAAAGTGTCCACATGAATATGAATGTAAATATATTGTATGTGCAATGTACGTAAACAGAAAGAATTGCATAGTGTTTTCATACACAGAAAATATGATGTTTACATATATACATATGTATATATATATATAAAGAAAGCAATGGTAAGGTTGGAGAAGTATTAATACTTCTCCAACCTTACCATTGCTCTCTTTATCTTTTTATTTTTATATATTTACATATGCACACGCTAATACACGACTTATAATCCCCAATCCTGTTCATACAACGACTGGGGCAAAACTAGTCGGTATACAGCACTTACTCGGTATTACCTGTATCCTCTTGGGTTTGGTTAATTCCAATA
>NC_068982.1:184373955-184375221 GCF_001194135.2 Octopus bimaculoides | reverse complement strand
ATATATATATATATATATACTTTATTTGTGTATTAAGATTACCATTGGTTTCATGTTAAGAAATATCTCAATAGTTATTGAAGCCAATCTCATAGAAAGATTGGTGTTCGTCACCATTTTGGGTTAGAACACGATCTAAAATGGAGACGAATACCAATTTTTCTATATGATTGTCTTGAATAGTTGGTAAGATATTTCGTAATATGAAACCGGTAGTAATTTTGATACACAAAAAAAGGATCTTTATCCAACAATGCGATGTTGAGCACCTATTCTCTCTGTTCGATATTTACGTATATATACCAGAGGCGACTCCAGGTCACCAGCGTCATTCAGGTTCATCACGGATTTCGTATAATACACATGCCAGTTCGAAGAATTTCACGTTTTTCCGCATTATTTCTATCCCCAAATGGCTTACTTTTTATATCTAGCACTATGTCTTTCTCCAATTCTAAGTTGAGCAACCCTACAAAACACAGTTGATCTTTACACACAGACGCACAGAATAACAGCAATCATTTGAATGCACAACAAACATTAGCGATCTGACTGTTGCCTGTACTCTTGACAAGAGATGCCAGTTAGACTTTTACATCTACCAGGCTCGTTCGTATTGGCCCGAGTTGCTGGATAATTTTTCGTTCCTTTAAGAATATTGTAGAACGGAAACTTTTCATAGATTGGAATTTACACTCTGATCTCAATAGAAATTTATTGTTTCAAGAAAACATCGAATTTGAATTATTTAAAATTTTTACGATTATAGATAACAACTCGGGCTGTAACTTCTGAGCCCGAGTCAGGCGTGTATGAATTATGTCGAGAGAACGTCTGCTAGGAATGATATTTTCTGACACAGGGCACCTCTAAGACGACCGCCAGACGCTGAACGAAGATAAATGAACTGCGTCGAGGCTCAATAAAAGAATCCCGAGTTATTGGCTACAATTACATACTTGAAGTCAGTGATGGCAGAAATTAAATGAGCTTGCAAATACACGATCACTTTACTAAATTTATACTAAGGCTAAGCCCAAACAGCCCGAGTCGCCACTGATACACACTCACGCACACACACACACACACACACACACACACACACACACACATGTATATGTATGTATATATATATATATAGCAAATAATAAATGAGTATATGCATATATACGTACAGGTATGTGCATACCTACGTTTACCTGTATATATAGGTGCATATCTGGGTACAGGACATTGCAAACAAAACGTAGACAAGAAAATAATAAT
>NC_068982.1:184372346-184373850 GCF_001194135.2 Octopus bimaculoides | reverse complement strand
ATATATATATATATATATACATATATATATATATGTGTGTATGTATCTATGTGCTTGTGTTGCTTTGCATCTGTGTTTGTGCCCTACCACCGCTTGAAATCGTTGTTGGTGCGTTTACGTCCCCATAAATTAGCGGTTGGGTAAAAGAGACTGATCGAGTAAGTACTAGGTTTGCAAAAATAAGTACTGGGGTCTATTTGTTCGACTAAAGCCCTTTAAGGTGGTGCCCCAGCATGACCGTGGTCTAACGACGGAAACAAACAAAAAGGCAAGAGGTAAAAGATATGTGTAAACTGAGTGAAAATAGAAAGTGTCTACGTAAACAGGGTTTGCATACTGTGGGGAGTCGCTCCAGCGGAAGAAACCTTCATGGTTCGACGGGTTTGTTGAAGGCAGCAACAGCAGTGTTTTGTGAGGTATTGGAAGGAAGATGAGGTACGTAAGACATTTTTTTTATCTACTGCATCCATCTCCATCCCCAGTCGTCTTAACCTGGTCTTACCAACATTTTGAATATGCTCACTATTGAGAAAGTGGGGTTGAAATGTGCATCTTTTCTTCCCTTTAAACAAAATCGCCGCGCAAGATATCAGTCGTCCTAGAGATGACTACACAGTTCTTGTCGCTCCGACGAACGAACTTACGCATGTGTCTGCTTAGATAGATATGTGAACATAAAATGTATAGTATCTGCATACATGTATGTGTAAGGAGAGTGAAAATACAGTGTCTACTTTGATATACGAGGGGTTGCTGAAAAGTTTCTGGCTTTTAGAATATCGCGAAAGGCCTGGTTGAAGGCCCAAACTTCCGAGTTCTTTTACAGGGCTTAGAAAAACTGAAGGACCTCTACAATAAGAGTATGAAACTGCGAGGAGAGTATGTTGGATAAAATCGTAATTAATAGATCCTCCTGTATTTTCTTTTACCAAAAGCCAGGAACTTTTCAGTACTACCTAGTAGATGTCAACAGAAAGAATATGTAGTCTCTATATAGTTATATATGCAAACGGAGAAAATATATAGTGTTCACGTAACCCAAATAACTGCAGAAAGCCAACAAAAAGATAAACATGGCAGTTGAGACTGGTTCAATGTAGTTGTGATCAACAACAGATGGAACACTTCTGCAGAGGATGGTTAATTTAATCCTCGCACCCCAAGCAGGTGAAGAGGACAAGCTAAGAGGCAAAATGCTACTGACCCTAATATACTTCCGGAAGAAAGAACAGAGTTTCCAGCATTGCAAGCAATAGATTGTGTCACCATAAGAAGAACTTGCAATATCTCAGAGTAGCTCCTGCAGTTTCCGCTCAGGGCAAAGCATCGCTGGTGTCTATTTTATCTATAAAAGTAGAGAGAAAATATAGTTTCAACACACACACGAGTATAGAGAATATAGTGTCCACATAGAATATATATACACGAGTGCACGCACGCACACACACACACACACACACACACACACACACACACACACACACACACACACACACACACACAC
>NC_068982.1:184367036-184370775 GCF_001194135.2 Octopus bimaculoides | reverse complement strand
AGGAAGGGAAAAAGGGGCAGTTCGATCAAAAGGGATCGAAAAAAAAGAAAAGGAAAGGCCGATCAATAGGGATCGTGTATCACACAGTAATGTTCTCGTGTAAAAAGAGGGGAGGACAGTTTAGGTTTAGCCGTGGAAGGAAAAGCCCACGGAAAAGACCACGGTAACCTTGGTCAATATTCTCATTGAAGAAACTATAACAGTAAGTGACTCTCTTTTGCCTTTTTGTTTTATTTTTATTTTTTCTTGTTCATAGGGTTATGCTCAAGAGATAGATAGATAGATAGATAGATAGATAGATTATGGAGCAGTAAAAAATACATTACAAGGCGTGAGAGGCTCAATCACAGGTTCGAGTTTGCTAGAATATTCAGCACTACGTTCCTATACCCTACACGGTTGAACGAGGGCCACCCACCATCCCCGGATAGCGTAGCGTGCAGAATTGCAACTACATTACAGTAATTATAATATGCAGAAACCATAATTGGTATATATGAATATTGACATACACACATGCATATATAATATATAGTATGCAGTATATAATATGACAAGCACCTCACCAAGCTTTGTGGTTTTCGCTGCGAGCACTGAGGAGGTATCATTAATAGGATCTATGTGTGACAAAGATATGACAGCTAATGCGTAAGGTCAGTCCAGACAGCCTTTAAATGTCGCACTGTGTTACTCCGACAACACCTGTTGAAAAGTAAAGTATTGAGTATATTACATACTCAAAAATGAGAGCAACAACATTCTCAGAGTTGGAAAAGAACTACAGGGTAGGTACTCTGAGAATACAGCTTTCTCATGCAACCCAAATTAGGCTGGACTGGCCTATCTAAACAGAAGCTTGGAGGAGAAGTAGGCATCATACCAGCAATAGTCAATGCATGGGTACATATCTCGTAAGCTAGAGGATAACAACAGTATTGATAGATGGAGTAGCCTCTCCTAGACCTGTGACAGATACATTATATTCGACCTGGAAGAATACGCCTTCATTATTCTGGAACAGGAGTTAGCTATTAGATACCGGATAGACAAGAGAGACAAAGATACCACCAAACCTCCACGTTGTGATAGAAAATGTCGGCTCTGCTATACCAGTGTGAAATATATCACCTACTTCTTCAACAGCTACCCCAAAATGTCTACGGAATACTATCTGCCCCCGAGGAATGATATAGTTGCAAAGACTATTTGCAACACTATCTGCAGCCCTGACGTATGCATCAAAGGCATGTTAGAACCAAAACAAACAACAATTCGGTGCAGACATAATAGAAATGATATTGACAGGAAACAAAACGTTATGCACTGTTGTAAATGTCAGCCGCCAAGTGGATGTGAATGTACCATAGAAAATCCAATAAAAAGAGAACATTAGGGGGAATTGATGCAAAGCTTACAGCCCTTGAACACTGGCTATAAATTCGCATTTGTACCTATCGTTATAGGGGCATTAAGTAATGTACCCACAAATTTACATAAAAACCTAGCAATAATACGCTTTGGCAGAAAGAACAAAACAAACTGAGGTACATTCTCCAAATCCAATCTATTAAGCGGCACAGTGAAGATTTGTGAGACATTCCAAAGATTCTCCATCTGAGATTCTTTACATGAATAGATGCAGACACTCGGGTATGTGCAACGACAGCTCAACCAACACACCAGCTCAACTACATATTTACAAACAGCGGGAACAAGTGACAATACTCTTGTCCCTTTGTTAACGACCGGATTGAACGCCATTAAGGGGAACTTAAAGAAAACTTTCAAGAGTAACAACATCATCTATGATAGTAGATAACAAAGATGACAAAGAAAGAAGTACAGCTTGGGAAAACTCGCTCAATGATATGATTTGGAAGAATCTGGTTGCTATTTCTGACAATTCATACGAATGTGTACAGGTTTCTTTTTCGATTCAGTTCACTAACTGGTAATGAAAAGCCTATCACTGCCGAGTCGCTATCTTTAAAATAGCTGGTTTGTAACATTAGATCATATTTGAACGTGTGTGTGTGTTAGTTGCATAAGTGATGTATGTGTATATAAGTATATATATATATATATGTATATATATATATATATATATATATATATATATATATACCCATACATTACTTACGCAACTTTCACACACACAAATGTATATATATGCACACACACATATATGCATGCATATATACATGTGTGTGCGTGTTTTCTTTCTCTGTGTACACACATACACATATGCACATATATACAAAGAGAGAAAGAAATAGACTGTGCGTATATATGTAGTAGTAGTAGTAGTAGTAGTAATAGTAGTAGTAGTAGTAGTAGTAGTAGTAGTAGTAGTAGTAGCAGCAGCAGCAGCAGCAGCAGCAGCAGCAGCAGTAGTAGTAGTAGTAGTAGTAGTAGTAGTAGTAGTAGTAGTAGTAGTAGTAGTTTGAATGGCGAAATATGACGTTACTGAGACGAAGAAAAGAAATGAGAAAGAATGATAGAAATTTAAGAAGAAAAGCGAAAAGATGGAAAAATATGAAAATTAAAAAAAAAAAAGTCAGAAAATAAGTGCGTAATAGAGAACAAATGAACGAGAGATATGAAAGGAAGAATTAGCATTTTGGAAAATTAATAAGCCATATTTGAAAGGCAATAGAAAGTAACGTCTCAGTATCGCAGCCATATTGTCGTCTGCGAAAAGAAAATAATATCAAAAAAGTAACAAAAAACAGTAATAAAGTAAAACGAATTTTTGTTTAAAGTTTGGAATGCATATATAGATTTTGAAACTGAACATTGAAGATGACTCGTCAGTGGAATATTTCAATAAAATGAACGTTAAAACAAATTTATCAGATATTTTTGCTTACAATATTTTTTTTTACGTAATTATATTTGCTTTCAGAGAAATAAAAGTAAAAAAATTTAAAAAATGATAGCAAAATAAGAAGACAATGAAGATGTGAGATAATACACGGAGGAGGGGGAAGAGGTGAGTATAGCGTGAGGAGAAGAAAGTAGGTTGAGTTGAAGTGGTAGAGAGAAGATGATGGGTGGAGTAAGAAAGCTATTTGTGAAGATATAGAAGGTAGGAAGTTTAGGAAGTTTCTAATATTGTCTATTGAAATAATATTATCTGATCAATAATACAGATGAAATAAAACTGAATCTTGCACATATATACATGTGTGTGCATGTATATATATATATATACATGTATGTATGTGCGTGTGTATACATACCTAATGCGTACACACACACACACAAGCATACAGATACACTCACATATAGTCGTTCACTTGTTTTAGTCACTGACAGGTTGAAGAGTTTAGGCGATCGAATATACCCTAGTATTGGTAAGTCTGGTATTAACTCTATCGGTCTCTTTTGCCGAACATTTAAGTTACGGAGACGTACGTAGACCAACACCGTATATCCAGTAGTGAGAAGTATCCATATACACGTAGACACGCCCACATATACACGTAGATACACATGTATACAAAGACACGCACACAGTTCCGAAAGACATTTGTCACCTCACCCACACCGGCACATCTAAGGTCAGCTTATTATCATTTCAACTATAAACTCTTGAATCTTTCCAATAGTCGTAAACAGCCCAGCTAAGAACAAAACTCAATGGATACGATCACTCTTTGATGTAATAAACGTATATATATATATGTGTGTGTGTGTGTGTGTGTGTGTGTGTGTGTGTGTGTGTGTGTGTGTGTGT
>NC_068982.1:184358059-184365039 GCF_001194135.2 Octopus bimaculoides | reverse complement strand
ATATATATATATATATATATATAAAGATGTCTCAATGTGCAGCCGACTCATCTACAACATATATGTGTATATATATATACGTTATATATATATATGTATATATATACATACATACATATCTTTACATACAAACATTCATCGACACACACACTCACACACTCACACACATATCCCCACAACTCGTGACTTTAGCTCCATAATGCATTAAATATGTTATCATAAAAGCAGAAATTATTTTGTGCCTTCGTTAAATGTCATTACTGAGTGAAGGGTTTGTACGTGTTTGATGCATTGTTTGTGTTTTTGTCTCTGGTTATTGAACTAATTTCAAGAGCGAGTTTATTTCATGTGAGTCGAGGAACAGTAAAATCGGAGTAGTAGTAGCAGGAAGCTTTAGTCGTGAATAGAATAAATAACTGACTGCAGCAAAAATAAAATCCAACTGAAACAAACTAAACAATGAAACAACAGAGTATTAACCGAATAAAAACAGAAAACTGAGAAACATTGACTATTTTAAATAATCGGCATTAACAACATCCTTAACAATGGTCATATTATGTCATACAGCACATTTATGACTTCAAGCAACGTACATTCCACTAGTTAGTCAACACAGTTACCAAACCTATTTTTTCTTTTTTTTAAAGAACAGTTACCAAACCTTTTTTTAAAGAACAGTTACCATAATCACCCGAAGAAGACAGAATTCACGTTAGATTTCTCACATTCTTCTATAAAAAAATACCATACCTGCGACGCTTTCTGCTTTTTATATCAAATACCAAAAACGCAATAAAGAAATTTGAAATTGGGGTGGACGGATTTACAAACATAGACATATAACTGCTAGGCCGTAGTAGAAATATTGTGCTCAACGACATATTCAAACTGCTCACACCAATATTATCAGATTTCCAGGATTTGGAAACTTGACAAATAATAATTCCAAAACCTTACAAAAACTCAATAACATCAGATTTCACGTCATTCTATGCACACTCTAAAAAGTTTTAGAAACATTCATCCTTCATATCGTCAACATACGTGCTGATCTCTCTCACAGTCATTACATCACTTAAATCCATATATTCGTTGCCATGACCTGTTCAATTACCAAACCCATTAACAACCAGAAAACATCTTCAACTTCCATCATCATAACTTTTTGATCCTTCTAAAAATCTCACGCAGATTCGATAAATTCACTTTTTATACAACATTTAGTACAACAGCCTTTAACTTGCAAATTCGTGCCAATGGCTTAATTTGAATTATTTCCTTTAGATCATTTTACTGGTTAATTCTGAAAATTATATTGGTAAAAAATTATCCGTAGCTCAACGTAAAAGTCTTTGTCAATTGATAAAAGTTAGTTTGAGTAGAATATACTGTGCTGATGAGGTCAAACAGACTGGAACATGTTCATAGTTGTCCCTTACTTGCAAACAAAGATCTAAGTTTCTCTTAAGCATGTAAATCAACTTCCAGAAGTTAATTTCATAAAGCCATGTCCTCCTTTCCTGTGATAGTCACTAACAATAGCCTAGATTTATTTTCTTTCTCCTACTAACTGGAAATTTTCAATCAGTGAAACTTTTTTTTTATTTGCCTATCCCCTTGAGTACATCAACTTTTCAAATATCTATTTTAAAAAATACATATAGATGAATATAAAAAATGCAGCAGCGTCGAAAGCCTCATTAGAACGAAGCACAGTGTCATCATACACATTATCAACAGAAAATAAAGCAGAACAACAACAGCCTACGAAATATAAACGAGTTTATCTGTCCTTCCTCAGCTGTGACTCTCACCAGAAATAGACTGGACACAGACGACAACGTAACTGCCAAGATTCACACACTCTATCCTATGTGATAAGACACTTGTCAGTACGCATATATGGTCCTTAGACAGACCTATAGATAGTATTAATTTATTTGCATTTGTGGTTGACAACTTTTTGTTGTAAGACTGACGATTTACGTGTGAGACGTTGTGTAAGCCGTGACTTGAGGCTACACCGACAAAAGACACCAATTCTAACCTTAACCTTAACAACCACCATCAACGCCACCACAAAACCAGTAATGACGCCAGTAAAAACGACGACGACCACCACAACCACTACCATCTTTACTACCACGACTACGACTACTACCACGAACTCGACCACCCACCATCACTATTACCACCGCCGCCACCACCATTACAATCAATGATCCATCACCACTACAACTACGAACTCGACCACCATCACCACCATTACCATCACTACTATCAACACCAAAAGGTCATTCGACCAGCTTGAAATAGCAGCCACATCTTATCTAAATGACATTCTACCATCTTGAAACGGGAAGGATGCAGTGTACAAAAGTAATCACCGATGCACAATGTGTGCGGAGCTGCAACTCAATGCCCAGTTGGGGCAGACCTTGGGTTAAACGAAATCAGTTCAAATACTTATCAATCTGCTAACCATCGAGACTATTACCACTAAGTGCCACCACCACCATCCATTTGATCTCCACCACCAGTATCACCATACCAACGCCATGACCACCACAATATTGACATCGCCACCATTAAAGCGGCGAGCTGGCAGAATCGTTAGCACGCCAGGCTAACCCTCATCATTACAACGATTACTACCACAAACCCCTAATATCCCCACCATTATCGCCACCGTTACGACCATCTTCGTTGCAACTGCTAGCAGCACTCCATCCCGGAGCCATCATCACCAATATCATCACCATGCTAATGCCATGACCACTACAGCAACCATCACCACCGTCACCACCATTACTATCACCACCGCTCATCCACCGACATGATCACACCAACACCATCACCACTACCACTACCACCACTACCAATAATAACGCTACCCCTCTCGCATCTACAACCACACCTGTAAGTCGTATGTTTACATGTACAACAACAAATATTTTCGCTGTTATACATCAAAGCTAATCTGGGGCTTTTTCCAACCGAACTGTTTAATAGGACAGTTGACCTGACATCGTGGTTGCCGATTAGCAGCAGCAGCAGTAGAGGAGGTGGAGTAGTAGTAATAGTAGTAGTAGTAGTAGTAGTAGTAGTAGTAGTAGTAGTAGTAGTAGTTAGCACTTGTGGGGTAATGGCGGCGATTGCGGTGGTGGGGGAAAAGTGACAATAATAGAGAAAGGTTGGAGATACAGAAACTTACAATGTTACCGCTATTAACTTCTTAGTACAAGGTTTTTTTGTTATTTTTTTGTTATTTTTTGGGGTTTTTTTTTGTTTTGGTGGGATGCGGATTGGCTGAATCGTTATAGCGTTAGGCAAAAATGCATCGCAGCATTTATTTACGGCTTTTTACCTTCTCAGCTTAAATCCCACTTAGATTAGTTTTGTCTTTCATCCTTCCGGGGTCGATCAAATAATGTACCAATCAATTACCGAAGACCATAGAGACAACTAACAACTACACGTCCATCCAACAAATTTGAGACGCTACACTTCTGCAGAAAATCAATACAAGCTCTTCTCCATATCCTTTGTACTGTCTACTACACTATGAAGAGGGGTGACACAGTGTTTAGGGTGTTGGGCTCACGGTGCAAGGTCGTGAGTTCGATTCTTGAACCAAGTAGAGTAGTGTTCAAAGCACTGTATTTTTATGTAGTTTCGTATTGTTCCAGTCTACTCCGATGAAATATTACCAGCTGAATGTTAGTGTAACACAGTGCTACTCAAAGTGGTGGTCCGCGGACCGGTGCCGGTCTGCGAGACCTCAGCTGCCAGTATGCGGCAAGTTTCCAGAAAAGAAACATTATAAAATGCTTATGTAATATTGTATTATTTGTTTACAAAATAAATATAAGATAAAAAAAAATGTCAGCTTTTATAATATTTATTATATATATTGTTTCTGACATAAATTATTATTACTAAGAAATATTACCGGTCCCTGCCACATTGGAAAAAAAATGCCAGTGCGCCACATCAGATAGTTTGAGAAGTACCGGTGTAACCCACTCTCTATTCAGTTGTCATCCTGAACGGGTTTTCCCTTTTTTTTCCTTCTCTTAGTCAAAATTACAGCAAAGCAAGAGGATATCTACGTCTATTCGCGGTTTCATGAAAGCATAGTACAAGGTACATGTTACTAAGCCATACTCGCTCTCATATGACGTCTGCAGTAGTTTTCATTTAATCTTTTACATCATGTAGTTTTTTTCCCTGTCTTAATAAGGATATATTTTTCCGAGCTCTTAACTTCATCTTTAAAATGTATTTCTAAAGTTATTCTTGTATAGCTTTCGCAGTGGTGAAAGGAAAGTGCTCATGGCGGTTTTTGTAGAGCCTTTGACACAAGTGTGAGAAAAAGAGATCTTGATTGTCGTAGGAAGAGGTAAGTGTCTTAGTCGTGATAGCAACAGCGAAAAAAAGATGGTTCTTATGACCTGGAAAGACAACAAGGTTATTCTGAAAATATATTCTATTGTAGGAGTGAAGTGAATCAGTGTGCACATAACGATTTATTATCGGTTGGTAGATATCAGAACGCATCAACAAATAATTTAGTGGATTTATAAACAAGAGCCACACACTCTTGAGATTCAACAGTCTGAGAAAGCTTTGACTGAGGAGACATAACGATGTTGAAACACCGGCTGTCCCAAAGTCTCCTTACGCTAATGAATCGAGTGTATCATGAACTCATATTCGTCTGAAAGAAGTTTTCAGTGACGAAATACAACAGCGAATAGTATATTCATGTTCGAATCTGCTGGAATGTATTATGAATGAATATATGTCATCTAGAAAATATTTTTGAAGAATGAACAACAATCAGGGCTATGAGAGCAGTTTAGAAAAATATAATTCGTCACTCCACAAATCACAAATATTTTTGAGGAGACGGAGCAGAAATCACTCAACTTGATTTACATCCGGGATGCCTAGAATGGGCGACGGTAATGGTCGACAGGCAACGATGGAGTCCTTCAAATTTAGAGTAACAACAAGCATATGACGACGAGGATGACAGCCACGACAGAACAGAGGAAGCTTAAGAAGCAAACGAAGAATTCTTAATTAAAAAAATCGATATCATTCTTTGAGATTCTTGGAGATGGAGAGCAGATAAAAATGAGTGCAGATGTGAATGTAAAGAGAGCGATAGCAGTCAAAACCAAATTGAAAGTATTCTTAGCTGTCATAGGGTCAAATACAAAACGAAGAAAAATCGAAACAAATAACTGTTATACAATATAAAAAAGTGAAAAAAATGTCTATTTCTATCTTTTTTTTGTTGTTGTTGTTGCAAGCCGATAAACTCGTAAAACATAAACTGCTTCCAATTCATTTATTTCGTTCTTTATTTATATCGATTTTCATAGATTTTCCCCGTAAGGTGTTTCGGAAAATTATAAATTTAATATAACGTCTAGACATCGATTGGTGATGTGAGATGTATTTATGTATTTATGTATTTGAATACTGCGTTTCCGAATACTGCGGTGCCATTACAACATGCATTTCTTGCAATAATCGGAACATGCAGGGGGTACACTGTTTAACAAATACGGTATTAGCGAAACTCCTTATTGGAAAGCCAAAAGGAATGTGGAGGATGTGAGAGTTGTGTGCGAAGGTGTTCGGATTGTGAAATGCTTTTACACAGAGGAAAGGTTTGGACTTAGATAAAAGAAACGAGAGAAACGGTATCAGTTCTGTAAAGAAAAAAAATGGCTAAAAGAAATTTTTGCAAAGAATTACATGTCCGGAGAAATTGAATAGAGAGTCCAAGGAGAGCCAGGAATTGCAAACAGTTTGGATGTGTGTGTGCGTGTGTATGTATGTATGTATGTATGTATGTATGTATGTATGTATGTATGTATGTATGTATGTTCTTTTATTCTTTTATTTGTTTCAGTCATTTTACTGCGGCCATGCTGGAGCACCACTTTTAGTCGAACAAATCTACCGCAGGACTTATTCTTTGTAAGCCTAGTACTTATTCTATCGGACTCTTTTGCTGAACCGCTAGTTAACGGGAACGTAAGAACACCAGCATCGGTTTTCAAGCGATGGTGAGGGGACAAACACGCACAAACAGCACACACACACACACACACACACACACACACACACACACACACACACACATATACATGACAGGCTTCTCTCAGTTTCCGTCTACCAAATCCAATTACAAGGCATTAGTCGACCCGTGGCTATAGTAGAAGTTGTCTTCATAGTTGCTTGAAAGTTGCTTGCAGTTTCTAGCTATCTTTTTTCTTTTCTTTCTTTCTTTATTTATTTATGTATTTATTTATTTTTTGCTTGATACCAGTCTAATGTATTCGAAAGTTTTGAGAATGTCTTCGTGTCACACAAGCGTCTGTCATAACCACATTTTGGAGCCATTTTTCTTCAAGCGTGAGCCAAGACTCGGACCTCTTGGACTACAAATATTTGGCTGAACTTTGACGCCGCTGTTTGAATATCACGTGCTTCAGTAAAAAGGGAATACTGTCACTTCAGAAGTCTTCCTATTCGTGAGAGCACTCAAGGTATATACAAAAACACTTGCGATTTGCTGCTGTCACTCGAACGGATGCGCCCTACTTTGAAGTGTTGTGACTTTCTAAAAGATGAAGTCTAGGTCTTGCCATATAGTTGTAAGTCTTCGAATGTGGATACCTTTTACACTAACATTACTCTTATACATACCAATATACATGCATATGTGAGGCATGTACTGTTACTATGTAAATGCGTAACTTACGTAACGGCAAATGATTTGGCCGAATAAATATAATCATTTGGCCGAATATAATATAATCATACTATATTATGTATTGGGCACATCTTCTTTCCCATGAAAAGGAGCTTACGCGTTTGTGTGTGTGTATGTGCATGTATGTGTGTGTGTATACATACATATATATGTATATATATATATATATATATATATATAT
>NC_068982.1:184354668-184357909 GCF_001194135.2 Octopus bimaculoides | reverse complement strand
TATATATATCGAGGGAGAGAGAAAGAGAGAAAGAGATGTTTTTCTATATTATAAAGTACGTTCGTGAATCAACAACCGACTTACATCAAGCAGCGGATTTCAATACCTGGACTTTGTTGCCTAACTTATGAAGGAAGAACATTACTTCAGACTAAAGGTGAGTTACGTCAAATGAGAATTTCTTGTAATTAACCACGATTGAGATGCACATAAAACGTTGTACAGAAGTCCAAGAGTTATCCTCTTTCACTTTCCACCAATCATTCTCCCTGAACTTCAAAGCTGGTTCCTCGTCAGTGCAATTTTAACCGACCCTTATGTTTTCAACTACTGTCACGAAACAGATACAACATTTGCTTAATAGTATCGATGATATAAAACAATATCAAGCATTTTTATTCTACAAAAAAAAACTGTCTGTTCCAGCCAAAATTGATTTATCTTTTCAGAAACAGTTCTACTTTTACATTATTGATCTTTTAAGTCATTTTGGTTTGCTTGTGAAACAAAAATTAAAGACAATGTTTAATGTTGATTTGTCAAATGATCTTGTCTGAGTTTAAATCTCTTTAACATAGCTCAATTGTGACTTCGGCTTCCGCAACTATGAAGACCTTTTCTTACTTTATTTCCTGGCATTCTTCCATGCTTCTTTGCATCTAGTGGACCGCACCGCCCCTCCAGCGTTTACAGGAATTCTAATACCTTCAAGTAAATGATGGTAACTTTAACAAAGTCGATGAAACTAAATAGAGGTACGCTCAAATAAATCATGGCAGCGAGAGTGAGATGCTAGTTTGATAAAATCTAAACTTGGCAGTTTCGTTAAGGAACTGAAGTCATCGGACTCGAGTACGTATATAAGTCATGCAGTGAAAACATTCGGTTATTTGATCAATGTCCAGCCAATTGCAAACGTTGAGAATGTACTAAATAGTGATAGATTACGAATTGTTGTGCCACTGAGAGTGGACGCTGATACATTGTCCTCTATACAAGTGTCGTTGTGGAAAACCTATGAACTGTTTAAGATTACATGGACATTGATGCTACTTAAGCACGGTAGATTCTTGAGACAGTCGGAGACCAACAAGATAATAAAGTAGATATTTGCCTCTGTGCTCCATCTGTTCTGAAATCAAACATGTTTTTTATTATGAATTGCTGGCGTAAGATAAGATGAAATAATTTTGTGTCCTTGGAGTGGGGGGGGAGCTATTGTCTACACTAGGGTATCACTGAGGTGGTTTCTGTTGCCTCAAATCTTAATTGTACTGTTTTGTGGGGTATACCACTTTGATAGGACAAATAATTTCCAAATAGTCAATGTTACTTACTCATTGTATGTTGTAACCAATTACTTTTGAAACCACTGGCCTTTCAGCAGGACTATTCTTTATCTCACTTTAATTGCTTTGTATTATTTGCTCTCTTCTTCTCTTTGATGACTGCATGAGTGGTGTGAATATCTTAGTTTTTCGCGACTTCAATGCACAAAGGCTCAATGCAAAGACGGAAACTGGGCTCAAATTGATGCATGAGCTACCTTATGCCGGTGTTTGTGCATTGGTTGCGCATTCTTTGGAAGAGATGCAAAACCTTATAAGCAGACTTTCCAAGGCAAGCAAAGTATATTTTGGTCGAACAATTAAGCATGACAAGATGGACTTGTTCATCAGCTTAGCCCAAATACACCATAATCGAACCTTGTCATAAAAACCGATAATAATCCGATAAAGACCATCAGTTGGTCGATTTGCTATCTCTGCTCTACGGTAAACTCAATTGCTAAAATTGATAGTGAAATTCATTCGTCTTTAGAAAGCCAGCATATTTTGGGAAATTTATTCCAGTGCTTCTGGAAAGATCATAATATTTCACTTAAAACAAAGATTTGAAATTTGAACGTTATACATGAATCAGTTCAACTCTTTAGTTGCGTATCACATGAAATGTCTGGGCTTAATATGTAATATTTCATGGAATGATAAGATACCAAACAGCGATAATGTGGGACTGTAATATTAGTCTGTATTGAAACATTTCTGGGTTACATGCAAACTGAGTTTTTTGATTGCAAACTCAAGCAGTTGCTTGATTTAGCATCATCACCTGGTACCTTCGGTAATTTTAGCAGAGTTCACTCTGCTGCATGTATTCAGATTAGATCTTCAGTTTGGAGATAATTTTCTCTCCTCTTTGCACCAGTCTCAGAGACCCTGGGAAATAAAGGGTCATAGACACAGCCCTGCGTTCCCTGAATGGAGCATATCTTTCATATAAAAGAGACTAGAAACCCCAAGATATTTTTCATAATCAACATCAAAATGGAAGACCAGTAATGCTGTTGACGTGGCGAAAGACCACTGATGACCTTGAAAAACAAATTAAAGAAAGTCTATGGTAATTAGAATTTCATCGCCACTTTGGGAATCGACAAGCTTGGTATAATGATTGCTTTCATGGGGTTCAAAGTTTCAAGAAAGTAATATTGAAATATAAGAACACACTTCACTCTAAAACAGATGCCTGCTCCTTACTGCTTATAGGAAATATAGAAACATATGAACGTGTGTTTGGTTTATTAAGTTCTTCTGCAGGTCAAAGGTTGATTTTGATATTCAAAACATAAAACGAGAATTGTGACACATACGAACTAAAATAAAATACGTATTACCGCAGTCTCTTACTTCGCAAGACTGTCTGCTATTCAATTTATATATTTTATCTAATTTTCAAAGACTTCCATTATATTTTATTAACTTTTAACCATTCTTTTTTTCATTTAGTCTCTATAATTTTTTATGAATTATATTGTAGCTGTTGTTACTGAAAGTTCATGCGTTGTTGTAAACGGGTGAGGCCATAGTACGTATGTTTTATATATCGTGCTGAGTCCTTTGTTTCGGTAACACAGGTATGGTATATCTATCTATCTACATATCTATCTATCTATCTATCTATCTATCTATCTATATATCTGTCTGTCTGTCTGTCTGTCTGTCTATCAACACAGCATATATCCGTATAGTTATCTTTAAATACATAACTATATTTGCATATCTATGTTATTTAGACACACACACACACGTCACACTTCACACAAACACGCTCTCACATGCACACCCAACATACATACACATACGAACGATAAACAGACACACCGATAAACATGTATACATACATACATATATATATATATATATATATATATATATATATATATATATATATATATATA
>NC_068982.1:184353991-184354515 GCF_001194135.2 Octopus bimaculoides | reverse complement strand
ATATACAAATCACAGTTGTGAGTAGCTTGCTAAGCAGCCTTTAACAATAATGATAATAATAACAACAATAGCAACAACAATAATAACAACCACAGCATTAATAATAATAATAATAATAATAATAATAATAATAATAATAATAATAATAATAACTGTGCCTATTGAAAGCAGTGAGAGAGGTTGGGTCTGAAAACATAGCAGATGCTGTAAGTTGTTCACTGACCGTTAGTAATAAATCAAACGCATACAATAGGTTCTTATTAACATTGCTCAAGTAACTTTGAACACTCGGTCGCCATATTAACAACAGGCTGTTTGGACAAAAAGCAATCCGTTTTATTAGATCTCGAGGAAAAATAGCGACTGAATACAGAAAAGTATAACCACCCTGCAAACAATATGCGTATAATCAATGCGAATTTAGTTATATGTATATATATTTATTTGTATTAATGTTAAAATACATACACATATACACGTGCATACATACACTATCGAACACGAGAGTGTATATATATATATAT
>NC_068982.1:184347811-184349453 GCF_001194135.2 Octopus bimaculoides | reverse complement strand
TAACATGTTAAGTCTTATGTTCCGAAATCTAAATTTTGTATTTGCTTTAATTATAAAATTACACTTCAGCTATAAAACATCTTTTGGCTTTCGAATACAAGCTTTTCTTTCTCTTTCTATATTTTTTGTTAAGTTATAATTTCTCTGTTTTGGTCATGATTTTCCCCATTTCTTTTTTCTTCTATCAAGCAATTGACGAAAGCAGTAAAAAAAATTAAATTCATAGAGCCGAACAAAATTAAAAGTATCAATTCTATTTTTTCCCTTTACTTTTTACTTTCTACAATATAATTAATTACCGTATCCTATATACTGTGTCCTTGCATATTAGGTGAGTATTTCAGAAATATTTTCACCTTTTAAATAAAAACTGTCTAATACATTTTTGTATATGTTTTTCAATTGAAACACTCTGAATCATTTTTGGAGATTTTTTGATTTTTTGTAGTGGTTAGCGATCTATCATGGCGAATGCCGGACAGAAGGGTCACACAAGAGAGTTAAGAAGAAGGAGAGGTAACAAAGTAGTAGTGATCCCAAAACGAAGGTGCGCGTGTGTAAGAGAGTGCTGGTGATCTTGAAGTGTGCATGTGTGTATGTGTAGGTGTGAAAATGTGGGGGATGGGAATTGGTCAGTGGTGGTGTGTGGGTGGTGGTGTGTTGTGGTGTGATGTGTTGTGTGGTATGGTGTAGCGTGGTGTGGTGTGATGGTGTTGGGAGGTGAGGAAGGCGAGAGTGGGGAAGGCGAGAGTGGGGAAGCACGGGTGGGTAAGGGTTAGGCTGAGATGTGTGTGTATGTATGTATGTGTGTATGTATGTATGTATGTATGTATGTAACTACATGTGGATCGTTGGCGAGTTTTTTCCTCCGTCTTTCTTTTCTCTTGGACTTTGCTCTATCTGTTTCTGGAGAAGAGCTTTGCTCGAAAGGTAAAACTACCTTTGGCTGTGTGGTAAGTAGATTGCTTGGCAACTACATGGATCCGGGTTCAATCACACTGCGTGGCAGCTTGGGCAGATGTCTTCTACTATAGCCTCGGGCCGACCGAAGCCTTGCGAGTGGATTTGGTAAATGGAAACTGAAAGAAGTCCGTTGCATATATTTATATATACATACTGGGAAGAATATATATATATATACTGGGAAGAATATATATATAGTAGAAACAATGGATACGGAAGATAGAATAAACTGGAAACTTTATTGATCACAACGATCGTTTCGACACATCCTGCATCGATCCTTCGCATGTGGGAAATTATACAATGAATTACGGTGTATACGACGGCGCAGAAGCATCTCATAAAGTGATGCAACAGTTTCTCGTTACGTAAGTAGTATTACGCTCTTAATCGCGACTAGAGCAAATGCAGGATGTATTGAAACGATCGTTGTGATAAATAACGTTTACAGTATACTCTATCTTCCGTATACATTGTTACTACTATACTCAACGCGCACTGAGGAATTCCTAACGTAGATCCAGCGACGATTGTGGTATTACCATAGATGACGGCAGGTAGGCATACTACTAGGGACACACCCAACACGTAAATAGTAAATTTTTAATTTAATTAAAATTATAGTTTTAACTTTTATATATGTATATGTATGTATGTATATATATATATATATATATAT
>NC_068982.1:184345460-184347368 GCF_001194135.2 Octopus bimaculoides | reverse complement strand
TCCAGCATGGCCGCCGTCAAACAGCTGAAACAAGTTAAAGAATGTGTGTGTGTGTGTGTGTGTGTGTGTGTGTGTACGTATGTATATCCGTCATAACTGTCACTCGTAATCCTGTCTGACTTGGTAGAAGAAATAGACTTTTTTTTTTTGACCTGAAATATAATAAAGAAGCTTCAATGATTATTTGCCATTTCGTGTGTTTGTAAACGAAAACTACTGACATACCGTGACCGCAGAATTAGGCAAACTGTGACCACAGTAATTACAGAATGTTGTTGGTAGTCCTACTGTAGTGTATCTTGCTCTTGCAGTTTCTTTCTTTTCTTTTTTTTTTTTAATTATCTAATTCGATCTGTCACTTTTGCTCCGTGTTCGATAGCCCTCCGACAGTGTTAGCAGTCATTCAGCATCTTGTCCTGTGCATTCCAATTAGGCCCCAAGCTTCGCTACGATTACTCTCATAACATCCTTATGACAGTGTTTCTGTCCTCCTCCCCGGTGGTTTCTACATTTTAACTCGCTGTAAAGAGTATGGTGATTCGCGTATCCTACAGGCAGATTATATATCCCATCCAATTAGCATATTTGCACATTTCAGCTGTAGGACCGCTTCGTTAGAGATGAGGTCTTTCTAAGAAATATTCCTTATGGATCGTAGCTAGTACAACCGACAGATCATCATCATTTTCTATGTCGACGAGCCTGTGTGCATGTCTCAGCAGAATACAACGCACAACATCGTATTATTGCTTGGTACACTTTGCATTTTATCGACCGTTCTATGCCTATTTTTTTTCTTCCACAGACAATCATTAATGCTTTTGAAAACGAACGCAGCCTCTCGTATGCGGTTATCTACTTCTGTATCCAGGTTGATGTCATCAGAAATTGTACTAAGCAAATATGCTGTCTTCTTCACGATACTCAGAAACTGATTCACGGTCATAATGGCCAAGAAATTCCGTTTCTAGGTTTAGGCACATATGAAACATTGATTTCTTTTACATTTATTAATTGGCCTAAAGGGAGGTGCGTGGCTTAGTGGTTAGGGTTTCAGCACCATGATCGTAATATTGTGGTTTCGATTCTTGGACCGGGCGACGCGTTGTGTTCTTGAGCAAAACACTTCATTTCACGTTGCTCCAGTCCACTCAGCTGGCAAAAATGAGTAACGCTACGATGGACTGGCGTTCCGTTCAGCTGGGGAACACATACGCCATTGCAACCGGGAAACCGGGCCCATGATCCTAGTTAGGCTTTAAAAGCGAGCATTTATTTATTTATTTATTATAATTGGCCAAAAGCTGTCTCTGCGCATTCATAACGAAGCGTAATTTTCTGGGAAAACACATCAACGCATTTCCTAATGTTAGATAGCTTCAATACTGAACCATCAACAATCGTGTTGATATACTGTCCATCTTTGGGCACCACACGCCATTTTTTTAAAGATTTGGAGTTAAAAAATCGCATTAGTGTCCGCTCGAACGGACAGCCATGTTGAAGTGGCTACAGATATATATATATATATCCGGATTGTTGTCATAGTAACGAAGATAAAGCTCGTAGAGTAAAACCGCTTAGCAAATATTGACCTTAAACACTGCTGAATTTGGAAATTATATTCTTTGCATAACGGCCATAACTCCCATAAAAATTCATATATTTTTGATGTTGATGAAATTTTAACCCGAACATAACAGATAAGCATTATTTAGAAAATGATGTCACACGTTATCGAGGCTACCATTCTTTCTGGATGTGCAAAAGGGGATGACGTCTTTATTCCAAGAATTCCTCTTACTCCATCAGGAGCAGACATTCCTTTTACATTCAGAAGACTACAATTCCCCCTTCGTGTGACTTTTGCCATGTCCATAAACAAATATCAGGGTCAAACACTGTCTG
>NC_068982.1:184334493-184344995 GCF_001194135.2 Octopus bimaculoides | reverse complement strand
GTGTGTGTGTGTGTGTGTGTGTGCGTGTATTCATTAAAACAAACAAACAATAGCGGATTCTTTATGATGCAAACGAAGTGACGTATTTCCCACAGGGATTCCACAATAGTTCGTGAACTCTACTTCGAATGAATTTCTGATCACATTTGTTTCTCATCATTACTATTTAAGGCGGAGAGCTGGCAGAATCGTTAGCAAGCTGGACGGAATGTTTAGCAGTTCTGAGTTCAAATTCCGCCGAGGTCGACTTTGCCTTTCAGGATCGATAAATTAAGTACCAGTTGCGTACTGGGGTCGATGTAATCGACTGGCCCCCTCCCCCCTATAGCAGAAGGGGTTATTGCTTACTATTTTGTGGCGTTGGTGGTTTACGTATTGGAACAAGAGGCGACGTCCTCCATGCATTTTTAGAAATTAGATATTTTTATTATTACAGTAGTACCTCGGTTTACGAACGCCTCTGATCCCGAATAAATCGTGCTTTATATATATCTATATCTATATCTAAATCGTGCTTTATATATGTATATATTTGTTTATATTCATGATCAGAGTTGTTCGAAAACCGAGGTACTACTGTATTTCATTTTCCTTCTTCGTCTCCAAAGAAAACTCTTCGTAGTTGCTGAACACGCAAGAAAGATCAGTTTAATATCACCCAAAGTATACATTGTTATTTTCAAAAAGGAAGGATACATTAGATAATGTAGTTTTATTTACATGGTGTCTGAATGAAATACAGGATTGTTGAGGCTCTAACATCACTGATCAAAATTGTACTTGGTCAAACTTGACCTGGTGTTAAACAGCAATAACAACAATTTATAAAACATTTATTTTATAATTATCTAATTACAGGGGAAGGAGTAGCGACTACCATTTTTTGTAGGCTAATCAAACTTTCCACTTTCATGTAATCAATGCTTAAATTGTATATTTACGGTTTGTATATTTGCAAGTGAAACTGTTGGTATACAAAACAAAATTTAAGCGGCTTGTAGATTTGAGTATTCATCTATCCATCCATCCATACATCCATCCGTACATCCATCTATCTCATTATTCTTGGGATGGTCTTGAGAGCAGATTCCTCAGGTACCTCCTACATAGAGTCCTACGAGAAGCAACCGTCATTTAATTTTCCGGTTGAATCCCCAAGGGTGACCAACTAGAACTATGAATATTATCCAGCCGTTCTTGGTCTCCCCCAAGATCTGCTACCGGTTGGTTTAGCTTGAAGGATATGTCTTTCCATTCATCCTGCAAAATTCTAATCGCATGTCTGTAGTATCGGGTATTCAGGATTGGGAAAAGTAATTAGTTCAATGTGTGTAGTGCATGTAGTCTATGTCTCAACGAACATCGCTACGAGCTTCCTGAACCTAATTGAAAGACATTTCTCTAGAGCCCATAAGTATTATAAACTTTGCAACCCCCAGAACGTCAAAGTCAGCATTCCTACTTAGACAACGTTGCTTCTAACCCAGGCACGCTACAACAGACACAAACATATTTATACAACCTCCAATACGCATCCTAACATGTAACTCTCGAAATACTCCAACTGCCCACTGAAGGGATCCTACCACTTTAGGGCTGTGGTCTAAAGAGCCTTGTTTGTACCAGCCGATAGCGTTACAAGTACTACACGGGAATGATAGTCAGTACTTCAAAGGAAGGTGTACACAGCATATGCACTCCTTTTGGTGCAGTGATAGAGAAAACTCTACCTGGTTTACCTGGAGACTCTGTGACCATCGGAGCGACTTTTCCAACATCAAATGGAGTATAACAAACTCTCCGTACTCTCTTGGAGATTGCAATTGCTGACTCTGTCTCTGTGAAAGACAGCACATATTTTACAAACCTACTGTATCCGTCAACGGGAATAATGAATTATCTTGTTAATGAACTTCAAGTCACTGGTAGCCGACAATCCAGATATAACCATACACAAGGCCACATCTAAAAGCCATGTTGAATTTGTTTCATATCCAGATTATCTCTCTGTCTCCCTCTCTTCCTCTTTATCTCCCTAGCTCTGTCCCCTCTTCCTCTCACTGCCTCTCTCTAGATGCCTGACGACTAGGGTTCGTTCTACGAGACTACGAAACTTTAAGTTGCATGGAGCTGGGACAAACTGGTGTTAAAGAATATATTTAACTTCTATCAAATCTTTTGAGTGCCACTTTGTTTCGTTTGTTCACTCACTCGTAGACATACATACATGCATACATGACTCTCACCAGACACAATAAAATATGCTTCAATACACGAACTCACATAAAGAATCTTGCAATCCAAATACAAAAATAAAGTGTGTGCACATATATATATATATATATATGGGAGAATTTACGAAAAAAAAAACAGACGAAGACAAGTGGTGTAAACAACAAATGGATGTATTAGTTTAACGCTCGGGAATAGAGAAAATCTTTGACGTTTCGAGCCTACGCTCTTCAACTGAAAGGAACACAGAAAGAAATAAGGAGAGAAACAAGGAGAAAAAATATATAAATGTAGTGGTCAGTGATCTATCATGGCGAATGCCGGGCAGAAGGATCACACAGGAGAGCTAAGAAAAAGGGGAGATAACAAAGGGGAGATAACAAAAAGGGGATATAACAAAGAAGTGGTGAACCCAAGACGAGAAGCTGCATGTGTGTGAGAGAATGCTGGTGATCTTAACGTATGTAAGTGTGTATGTAGGTGTGAAGGTGTAAGTCACGATAGCACTCGATATTTTGAGTGCCAAAATATGTATAAACTTCCAAACAACCGAAAAGAATTATAATCCATAGATATTGTAATTAAAGTAATAAGACAAACCGGAAATAAACAATATATTGAATACTGAACCGAGAAGGGTATCCGTTCCCGCAGCCAGCCCCGTCTAATAAATGTTTAAACAAGAGTGGGGTCTGGTCCACCAGCCAGTCTCTTCTGAAAAGTGTCAAAGTACATGAAGCCTGAAGGAATTTTATAAGCTGGAGCCATATGTTACGTTTGTTGTAAATCATTGAATTCCGAAGTATACCACGTACGTAGTCACAAACACATCACTAGCTAACTATACATACATGTTTTCTAGAAGAACGATTTTGGTCAGTATTTTCCCTTATATGCGTTTCACTATATAAAGACGAAGTCTTCAGAGAAAACCCAAAACAAAACTGTATTGTTGATTCATTGGGGCCTCAGCCATTGAGGCGATACAATTTCTCCTCTAGAACGGAGGAGAAGGAAGAGACAGGAGTGTTTGAAGTTAGAAAGAAGATGGAGTGAAGCAGGAAATATACAGGAATTGATGTCCAATTCAATACGTCACCATTTAAAACTCTGTTAAAATTGAATAATTAATTCTCCGCTCGAACTTCTGAAAGGTTTTGAAAGAAGCAAAAATCGAAATTAAATTTCCACACAAACACACACATACATATTCACACATACTCATACACACACACACATACACACACACACACACACACATATACACACACACAATATATATATATATATGTATATATACACACGTATATATTAATAAAATAAGAGTATAATAAAATAGGACAAAATAAAATTCCGAACTAGAAAGAAGCTATTAACATTTATGATGTTTCGAGCGAACTTTATACATTTTCAAAAGGTTCTATTGAAATTTCTATCGATCGTAGAATTTTTATTTCGTCAATATACAATGTAATTTTATTTGAGTTTATCGATGTTACTGATGTTTAATTAAAACCTTTGAAAATAAGCGCTAACTCAATACTTTTATGTTAGTCGGCAGTCATACACGCAAATCATGAGAGACTCACACGCATTGTAGATATAGACATGCACAAACACACACGCACGCACACACACACATATATATATATATATATATATATATATATATATATATATATATTAGAATACATAGAGATAATTCATATGTATATACGGCTAACTGTATGTGTGTATATATGTGTATAAATATATGCGTGTATGCACACATACAATCACACACACACATGTATATGTATATATGTGTATATATATGTGTATGTATGTGTGTATGTGTATATATATATATATATGTATGTATGTGTGTGTGTGTATTATTTGGAAATAAATATAAATATCTTCAAACATAAGCCTGCATACACGCAAGGATATTGGAACAAATCTTACAACAGGAATGTAGGCACACATACTTGCACATATACGCGCACATAAACACTTAAATAGACATAGACGACTCATACATACACAATTATACATATAATTGGAAGAAAACAAATACTTAAGATGGAGAACATTTCCTCGATAATTTAATGACGTGACATCCAACATTTGGTAATTCTATAATAGAAAACAAAACGGCGTGCTGCGTGGGTGTATACATCTGTGTCCGTTTGTATGTGTGTATGTGTGCGCGTGTGTGTTTGTATGCGTTTATGTCCACACACAAACACGCACATACGCACACACATATATATACTACGTTTATACACTAAAGAAATTTACAAGAACAAAAATAGATACACAGTACAAGTAAAATGTATATATTAATAAAGTTACAGTCAATAGATTAACAAATCGTTACTAATAGTTTCATACCCGAGAAACAACTGAGATACTCCTCAGACGATATAAGACTAGTACGTTTCGTGCAGATGTAACTAGACATATATGAACGCTGCCGAAAATATAGGGAGACTATAATTCGAAATAGTGAGGATATCTTATGGCGGTTTCTTGAGACTGAGGAATTTAAGGAAGGGCTGAGGTGTTAAAAGTTGGGGAAAAGTGAGAAGACAAAATAATTGTTGGTTAGTAGGAATATAATACAATACAGAACAGCCTGTCGTCACCTGCGAGCGTTTCTTAGTAACATGTACTACACTTTCATTAACTGTTTTGGGCAAGTAGCCATTGACACTCTCTCACCCTTTGGTGGATCATCCAGGAAAGACACGACTGGGGTAACTTTTCAGTCGAGTAAACTAAAGCATCATGAAATGATGTGCCCAAGGATACGACGCGTCTCCGGCTCAAGAATCGAACTAACCCTATGGTGATCGTGAACCCAGCCCCATATCCTCTTGACCACGCACCTTTTCTTACATTAAACACACACGCACACTCCACACATGTGCATAATATATATATATATATATATATATATATATATATATATATATATGCATGTATGTATGTATACGAATTATATATAAACAAAATCTGAACAATCATGACTTCGCGTGGAATAGGCTCTAGCGACGACTTCATCTTTTGGCGCACTTCCTTCTGAGCTTATCAATCAGTATAGATTCGACATACCATGATTATTAAACAGAGAACTTTGAGATGCAACAGAGAAGAGCACTGACAGACACTGTAGGAGATAGCCAACAGAGACGGCAGATAGCAGCTGACAACACAAAGGCAATGAACAGTCGGAGGATAAAAGACTTTAGAAGTCAGTAGCCGGCAAGTACCTAAAAACATTTTATCTGCTGCTGCAACTACACCAAGAACAATAACATTCAAACTCTCTCGACGTTTTGTTGTTCGTAGTAAAGACATCATTTGTTTTTGTGTATGAAAAGAATAAAATTTTGTTTATCAAAAATCTCAACAGACTCCAGTGTTCTTCTTCGTACATATATATACATATACCTGCACATATATATGGACCATTCTCAAGAAAGTTAAACCAAAATAAGTTTTAAAGACATTTAGGATTTAAAAAGACTTTCAAAATTCCAGAAAAATCATTATATTCTTGTAAAAAGGTATGTTGAAATGGTAAATTTTCGACCAGATACGGATACTGAGACAATTTCCTCCAGATCTAAGCAGCGTTGTCTCTAACATGAAACTTTCTGTCACGTACGTTACATCGGTTGTTGTCACGCACGTTACACTAGGTGAATGAGAATTGTGGGGCACGGACATTATTGCCCAGAAAACCCATTAGCGTCTTTTGAAATTTCGAGGTCAATGTAGATAAACACCAAGAGATTTTATGCTGCCCTGGAGAAATTTAGAGGAATTAGCAGTTATTTTGTGCGATGTCACATGTTACTTTTTAGAATCACTTAACATACATTCCAGGCAACTTTTTTTTTAATACTTGCCTGGGTAGTCGAACGTTACGGTGAAAAATGAACCAATACAATTCTTGTGAATGTCCAAGATTGAGTGCTTGGGCATTTCAAAATTTGTGTCTGTGACGTACGTCACACAAGAAAGACTCAAATACATACATACGTATATATGTACGTGCGTACGTATGTATGTATGTATGTATGTATGTCTGTATGTATGTATGTGTGCATGTATGTATGAAAAATCTGGAGTTACTTTAACCAGATTACAAGTTCAGATTTATACCTGTTATTATTGGGACCCTGGGATATGTAACACACTGCCTAAATACCACTCTTGAGAAATTAGGCTTCTCAAAACCAGAAAGAAGAAAGAAGATTCGAACACTACAGATCCAGACCATCACTGGAACTGTGTAAAAGTCTGTTAAAGTTTATCATTTAAGCATATATGAGCATGTCTAGATATGCAGGTATATGCATGAGAAGGCATACATAAAGCAAAACATACAAATCTGCACGTATACACACATACAAAATTACCGTGTTATTGATGTTGAAATCCCAATGAAGAAGCCTTGGATCTAGGTTAGAAACCGGCTTCTGTCTATTGGCAAGAAATCTTGAAACAAAACTGAATAATGGCATACATACATACACACACACACACATGCACGTACGCACGCGCGCACACACACACACATCTTTTATAATGAACATAGGGTTTTTTCCTGTTTATCCTGCACCTGGAGAGAAAAAAGATCCTCTGGTATAACGACTTCGTTTATCTTTCACACCAGTTATTTGTTTATCAAAAGGATATAAATTACATTACATTTCAAATTAACCAAAACGCGCTGTGTGATGCATTAATTATTGATGAATTAATTAATTATCCACTTTGCCAGCGTATGTATTGTTATGCAAATTAGACGAGAGAGCTCAGCTGTGTCCTAGTTTGTAACCATTATAAGAAGTATAAGCTACAATCCCCCTATGAACAAAAATATGATACTGAAAATATATATTAACAAATCAATTAACAAACACGCACACACGCACGTACGCACGCACATACACACATACACACATACACACATACACACATGGATTGATGAAGTTTTATTTCGGAAATAGGAAAAGAGTCTCCATATTTAAAGTAGAGTATGCAAATTTGATTGTTAGCTCGAGTTTCATGAATCGTTAAAATGAGTATCACTTTGCAAATGCATTGTTCAAACTCATGTGAACAATCGAAATAATGAAACTAGAATTACAATTCAAAGTACTTCAGTTTCATGTATATATGTATGTCATTCAGTTTATTTCAAGATTTTTTGCCAATAGAGAAAGAACCGGTTTGTAACCTAGATCCAAGGCTCCTTCATTGGAATTTCAACATCAACAACAGAGTATTTTTGTATGTATGTATGTATGTGCAAATTTGTATGTTTTATGTATGTATTCTCATGCATATAGTCGCATATCTAGACATGCTCATATATATTTAAATAATAAAATTCTGGAAAATTTTACAGATTTTTACAGTTCCAGTGGTGGATTGGATCTGTAGTCTTCCAATTAGCTTTCTCTTTTCTAGTTTTGATAAGTCTGTTACATATCCGAGGGCCCCAATAATTACAGGTATAAACCTGAACTTGTAATCTGGATAGAGTAACTGCAGATTTCTCAATAATTCAGCATAGGTGTTCTCTTTTTCACTAATCTTCAGCTTTATGTTAACATCCGCTGGGCAGCGAATTTCCACAACTGTGCTCAGTTTCTCTTCTCTATCCTAAATCATTATATCAGGTCTGTTGTGCTTACATTTTATTGAGGTCTTCACTGGTACATTCCACCAGTATTCCCTCTTATTATGAGTGGCTATGACTTCTACCACATTGTGGGTTTTTTTATGTCTTTGTTCTCGAGATTATCCTTCCGGCGGATTTCATTATACAGTGTCCTAGCTACAACATCATGTCTCATCGGTAGATAATACCGTGATGACATTTTCGGACAACTGTTTATGATGTGAAATCTTTAGTGTGAACTCCACAAAGTCTGCATCGGTTGTCACATTTTACGGCTTTTCCTGCATCTCTATCCCTTTTGTGCATCAGGTACTTGGTTGATATTTCCTTTTCCTGGATTGCAAACGCATACCCTTCAAAGTGAGAGGGAGTAATCCGGCTATTGGTCAATGATAAACTGCTTTGATGATCGATGTTACTATCTTCACGGAGCTTTCTACTGACATATTCATTCATAGTATTCTGCTCATATAGGCTCATCCTTTCATCTGATGGTACGTTGCAGTAGATTCGTGCGACTTCTTTGGGTATGTATTCTAGGTTATCAGACAAAGAGCGTTGCTCAAGGAGCTGCCTTCCAAGTCTTATGATGTTATCAGCTTCATGTATGCAAACTTAGTCAAAGGATGCACTTCGGCGCTTGATGATTAAGGTAGTCCCATAAACCGGCCTTGCCCGTTTTTAATATATATTGCTCTACATCTTAGAATGTGCTTCTTTTTTCGGATTTATGCTTTTTACAAACCACACACACACACACACACACACACACTTTCAGTAAATAAATGTTTATAAGAATGCTCGCCGAATTGCATTGGTCGAAACGATACTGGAGAATGGACAAATCTATGAAAACGTTAATTGAAGTAAAGGCGGAATATTTATCGAAATTATATTGTTCAGAATAATAGATAAAAAAGCATAGAGATAAGTAATGATTCATTGATATCTAAATGATCTGTCAAAATTTTAAACTTAAAAGTTGCTAATACATAAATCAACATTAAAAGATGATATATAATCTACACAACTTGACGGCAGTTGTAGGACAATATTAGCAGTAACCATAAAATATAAACATAAATGTCACAAAATAGTTTTCTTTAAAAAGATATTCTGGATACTCAATAATTAATTAAGATAGACTATTTAACCTTTTTGCTACCAACCTGATCAAGACTGCTCCTGGTTCTATGATACGAAACTTCTTGTTTTAAGATGATGTAAACCAGTGGTTCCCAAACATTTTCGGGCTGTTGCGACCTTGGCACCCGCGTCACATTCCTATCGCCCCTACCCTCCATTCACCACCACATACGTAGACCACTAATTGAAGCAAATTCAAAACAACTGTATTTCAAAAATAAAACTTAACCTAACTAACCCATTATTTTTACATCTATCGTCCCCTTTGGGCCACCCCATTATCACCTCATTTTTCTTCAAAGTCTCCCCAGATCTTTCCACGGCCCCGAAGGGAGCAGTATCGCATTCTTTGGGAACCACTAATCTAAATTAAGATATGCCAAAAATTTCATGTTAATTCGTGTTCCAAATACGAGCTTAATAATAACAAGGTTACTTTACAAAATTTTTCATAATTTTAAAAATCAACTGAAACAAGGGCAACGTATTTCAACTAAAATGTAGTAACAAACACTGGCTCGGGAAAGAAATTTGCTGAGTGGGGTCCAAAAATCTTTACAAGCAAGGTCTTATTATTACTTTTATTTATGTTTGTTCCTTGTTAAGAAACCCAATTTCGAGCCAATTTTTACAGATGACGTTTCATTCAGTTTTCTAAACTCGAGAACAGTAGGGATGCAATTTTTTTTTTTTTTTTTTGCACCGCACAAAAATTCTAGGGGTTGCACTTGTACCCCATGTACCCCCAGTTCTCGGGCCCATGGTAACAAAAGGGTTGAGTTTCAGACTAGTACTAGTAGGATCCATTGAATTTTAAATGGCTCTGGTCGAATACCTGTGCTAGAAATAGTTATTACTAGAGCAATGTGTACAGCGCATGACAGGGTGAGTGAAGCACTAATGGAGTATAGAATAAAACTGTGTATGTACCTTTGTTCCTTTAGCTTCTGTGGTTAAACCTCACCATGGTCAACTTTGCCTCTTATTCATCATGGGTCAAAAAATATGAGTCAGGTCTGACTATACTCCACCCATAAAGTTTGTGAACGTATGTCACAGTTACAAATCACTGTTTATTACTAGTAAAGATATTCTTTCCTACTCTTGGCGCAAGGCCCCAAATTTTGGGGGAAGGAGCCAGTCGATTAGATCGACCCCAGTACGCAACTGGTACTTAATTTATCCGAAAGGATGAAAGGCAAAGTCGACCTCAGCAGAATTTGAACTCAGAACGCAAAGACAAACGAAATACCGGTATACGACGGGCTTCTTTCAGTTTCCGTCTACCAAATCCACTTACAAAGCTTTGGTCGGCTCGAGGCCATAATAAAAGACAGTTGGACAAGCTGTCACGCAATGGGACTGAACGTGGAACTATGAGGTTGGGAAGTAAGCTTTTTAGTACACAGCCACTCCTACGCCTATAAGCCGCTCCTACGCT
>NC_068982.1:184333118-184333724 GCF_001194135.2 Octopus bimaculoides | reverse complement strand
ATATATATATATATACATGGTGGTTGTCTACTCCTTACGCAGAGTTTGACCCCTTCCTGTACCTACGCCTTAGAACCATCATGGCATCTGATGAGGTTTTTTAAACCAGACAATATTTTGAAAAGAAGCCCTCATAGATTGCATATCCGATTTGGACCACCAAGAGCTGCAGGTAAGTTCTGATCTTTGTGGATCTTGTTGATTTGAGCAAAGCATTCGATACTGTTAATCGAAATGCTCTGTGGTTAATTCTAAAGAAAATAGGTTGCCCAGAAAAATTTGTAAACATGATCAAGGCTTTGCATCAAGATATGAAAGCTAGAGTTAAGTGGTAGGCTCTCTGAATCTTTTGCCGTGGAGAATGGAGTAAAGCAAGGAGACCTTGATGCACTCACCCTCTTTACAATATTACTTTGCTGTTGTGTTGTTACACGGTTTGGAGGGTATTTACACATACATACATACACACACACATACATACATACATACATACATACATGCAATTACACACAGACATGCACGCACGTACATATGGACATATACGCACGAATGTATGTATATATATGTGTGTGTGTATGGGTAAATATATCTATGTATGTGTGTGTG
>NC_068982.1:184332135-184333005 GCF_001194135.2 Octopus bimaculoides | reverse complement strand
TATATATATATACATACATATATATAAATATATTAATGTTTGTTTTTATGTTATAATAAAAATGATTTTACATTAAACTGGAGGTTTACACAATACATTTGGTAGAGTACAAATGTTTCACTCTTTAACAAGAATAATATTGGCAGTGACTTCGAAATTTCGGCCAGCTGAGCCATTATCGAACTGTACACACACACACGCGCAGAGAAACAGACAGACAGACACTCACACACACTTCCACTCACAGACCCACACACATGCACACATACACACACAATATAAAGTACTCGACTAACTTTCATGTAATCTATGAATTATTTGGGTCTATAGAGTCAAAAATGAACGCTAAGAAATTCTGATGTAGTAAAAAAAGGAAAAAAAAAACTGTGATCATACCTCGCAGCATGTCTTCCGCTACAGAACGTTTCGAGAATTGTATTACTCTTCAGGCAGCATTAAAAGACAGAATTCCTGTGTGATTGCCAGGAACGGACAAACGTACCGAAAGAAAGATAATTTTTTACGCAGCCAGATAAAACACTTCTAAGGAAAAAATGCCTCAAAGTGCTTAACGGGGAATTAACTTCCTAGGGGCACACACACACACACACACACACACACACACACACACACGCACACACACATGTATCTATGTATGTATACCATATATATATGTATATGTATCTATGTATGCTATGTATGCATATATATATATATATATGTACATCTGTATGTGTGTGTGTTTATGCGTATATGTATGCATATGTGTATACGTATGTGTAATGCCTGTTTAAGTGTGTATTTTAAAGAAGGCATACATTGCATACATATATACATAAATGTACAAATATCTATCTATCTATATATATA
>NC_068982.1:184330492-184331327 GCF_001194135.2 Octopus bimaculoides | reverse complement strand
CATACCTTCGTTTTATTTGCTTTTTTCATTTAAAATTTGCTTTAACCCTAACCCTAACCCTAACCCTAGGGTTAGGTTTAGGTTTAGGGTTAGGGTTAGGGTTAATTGTTTCAGAATCGTTTGTTTATGTAGTCGGCACTTAATGTATATCGGCTGAATGGACGTCAGTGATTGGTTGAAATTACAGAAATACGACAACTTTAACATGGAATAACTTATGGATTTCTTTTTTTTTAAAGAAGACTAAGAGAAAAAGATGTTTTATATGACACATTCTACCAGTGTTCCAAGTTTCAAAGTGTTTCGTTAATGAAAAATGTGGCCCCCGTTTTAAAAAAGATCCATATTCTTTTCTACTCTAGGCACAAGGCCCACAATTTTTTGGGAAGGAGACAGTCGGTTAGATCGACCCCAGTTTCGCCCGGCGTGCTAACGTTTCTTACTTTTTTTATTGCTCACGAGGGGCTACACACAGAAGGGACAAACAAGGACAGTCAAACGGATTAAGTCGATTACATCGACTCCAGTGCGTAACTGGTACTTAATTTATCGACCCCGAAAGGATGAAAGGCAAAGTCAACCTCGGCCAATTTGAACTCAGAACATAAAATCAGACGAAATACCGCTAAACATTTCGCCCGGCGTGTTAACGTTTCTGCCAGCTCGCTACCTTTTTTTAGTAATATTAATTTATACCGGAAACAATATATATAATGAATAGGATCTTTGGGGTTTGACGGGCAACATTTTTTTTTTTGTAGTGTTTTTGGTACCGAAACACTTTCAAACTTCGAATATTTGTATATTTTGTGTTATAGAACAGATAAAAAATTTT
>NC_068982.1:184325833-184326525 GCF_001194135.2 Octopus bimaculoides | reverse complement strand
GGTGGTGGTGGTGTGTGTGTGTGTGTGTGTGTGTGTTTATGTGTGTGTGTGTGTGTGTGTGTGTGTGTGTTTGTGTGTGTGAAATTCCTACAGAATAGAGTTAGAAATTATCTAGCTAGCCCCTAAACCGTAATTTCTAAGGTCCTGTATGTTTTAAGCTTAATTGATTACGAAGCCTATTAAAAACGTGTCTTAAAAAGATAAAAATAAAACTTTAAAAAATGGTATCAGAGTCTAAAGAGGAAGATACTTGCTTCGTCGCTGTTTTAAGTATAAAACCCAGATAAGACTGAGTGTTGTTGATGCGTGAAAATTGGCAATGGAAACTGTGTTCCATGAGCTAACTTTCGTCAGGAGTCTGTTGAGTGTGCGAGGTGTAAATAGGATCAAGAACATATACACAGTGGCAGGTAGGAATGGTTGAATTTCTGGAGGTTATTGAGAACTAGCAGAGATACTCAGAGTTGCTCGAGATTAAAATGGCATCGTTTAACGCCGGTGTTTTAATGGTGGCAGGTGATGAAGGATATGTTCTCTCTATGTGGCCTGCTTGTTTTTTGTACCTTGTTTATCTTTTTGTCCATGTTCTTTTGCAACGTCATGTACCCAGATATGTATCTATATATACATGTAGATGAAGGTATGTACATACATGTGCATATATATGCATATACTCATATATTGTTTGTATA
>NC_068982.1:184320024-184325769 GCF_001194135.2 Octopus bimaculoides | reverse complement strand
TATATATATATATATATATATATATATTACAGTTATGTTGAAACAGGTGATACGGGAAAGTGCAGCATTGACGACAAAACATTTGTGGAGTAAATGATGGGCTAATTTGAGTAAGTGACATGTCATGCATTCGTTTAGAATATTCCAGGCCATAACCTGTCATGGAAAACTGTGGGTAGTGGGTATGTGATTTTTGAACGCACCGCAAAGCTGTCAGTGGATATATTCTCCTTTGCGGCGGTCGGCGCTGCGTCTTACACGGCCCATCGTCTGAAGATTTGACACTTCCTCCCGGTTTGTTGTTCTACATCACTCATAAAGTAAATTTGGAGGAACTGTGGTTGTTCATTTGTGGGTAACAGGGAAGCAATGAGGTGAGAGGCTTGCCCTTGAACTTTGAACATTGGTGTAAATCCATGTTCAACTATCTCTTTAGATGCACTAAACGATGTCATTTGAAATGCAGAGTTCTATTGTCTGATATTGTTCAGAAAATCCTTTCACTAGATGGAAATGTTTTCCAGAAGAGCCATAAAAGGTTGAGCAGGAGTTGGTAGTGCTAACAATCTTACCTTACCGCCTGAGCGGCACATGCCATTGGTTTCATTTGGGAATTTTAAAGCTTTGCAGAAACGACAATTTAAGTTTAGCACACCAGTTTGGACAAAATTATCATTTTTATAAGAATGGGATAGATAAGATCTGAAAGCAGCTCCAGGAGTTGTGAAGAACGAATTTGTACGTAGTCTGTTTCTGAGAGCTGTTCTATTGGACCTCTGTCTAATCATTAAAACGTTGTTGTAATGATTCAGCATTAAGTGCTGCAGCATGCGTTTGCTGATCTTGAGAAAGTCTCAGACTCTTCAGTTTTCTACAATCCTCCTTGCTGCGAACTTTTTTCTAAAGAGATTACGTCTTTTCTTTGGTGACATTTTTTTTCAATATTGTAAATAAAAAATTATGAACATAGAAAAAATTATACATTAATCTCAATTTTTGTAAGCAGTTGTATGTAATTTGTCTTTATTTTTGCATGCGGTATAAGCTAACCAAATATATTTGAAAGTGAAAAATATTATTTCTTTATTGCCCGCAAGAAGCTGAACATAGATGGGACAAACAAGGACAGACAAATGGATTATGTCGATTATATCGACCCCCAGTGTGTAACTGGTACTTATTTAATCGAACCCAAAAGGATGAAAGGCAAGGTCGGCCTCGACGAATTTGAATTCAGAACGTAGCTGCAGACGAAATACCGCTAAGCATTTCGTCCGGGGTGCTAACGTTTCTGCCAGCTCGCCGCCTTTGAACGTGAAGAATATTATAGGCTTATCACATTAGAATTAAACGTGAAAGAGCAAAAGTGAAGCAATATTATATCACATTACAATATAGATTTTATTCTTTCACTTTTGACATGTAATACCGAACCAGTGCCAATGTTATATTGTTTTAATCCAAAAGAAAAAAAATTACATAATGACACTCACGGGGTCTGATACTGTTACCTTGAAAAATTTGATTTGAGCCGTTTGAGGATGCATAGGGAACAGACAGAGAGACAAAGAATTTATATATATATATAGATTACTCATCACACACACACACACACACACACACACACACACACACACACACACACACACACACACACACACACACAATTATTATATCAAAAGTTGGAAGTTTACTCTGAATTCTTTTGTATTTCACCCTCTAATTAAGTTAATCAACCTATGGAGATTTTTATTAGTAATAATTTCAAGAAAAAAGGCATCAAACTGACAGACTCGTTACCGCGCCGGTCAAAATGCTTAGCAGCATTCCGGGTTCAAATGCCGCCGAGGTCGACTTTGCCTTTTGTCTTTTCGAGATCGATAAAATAAGTACCAGTTGAATCCTGGGGTGGATGCAATCAACTATCCCGCTCACCCAAAATTGTTGGCCTTGTATCAAAACTTGAAACCAATTATTTCAAGAATAAAAGAGATCAACATCACCAGGCAGAAAACTGGGACTGAAACAGTGATCCGTTGATATTCATTCTGATGCTTTCTTTACAGAGCTTCTTCGATTACTCATGAATGACTTCATATTGTTATAATAAATGTTTAGGGACATTAAAATGAGCATTTTTCTCAAATACATCAAAAGAAATACGTTAAAAACGGGCAAATTATAAATATTTCAAGGACAGTATTTAATATCATAAAACGTGGATAAAATCAACCAGTTCTGATACAATATAAGGCAAAGACATTAAGGAGTTTAGTTTGAGAGATTTCAATAAAGAATTATTTATATTTCATCCTTGGCTTACGTAAAACAATCACAAATATCAAGCTTCTTTTTAACCTGAGAAATGGCTCATGCATAATAAACAAAACCTTTATATTTCAAAACTAATAAAAAGATAAATCGGTTCACAAAACATGCGAAAAGTGCTTGCCATCAGCACCCTCTGATGAAGCGGATACATTATCGAACAAAGGCGAAACACAAAACATTGGTGTTAGGTCAACTGAATAGCGCACACAGACAGCAAGTAGTGCGTAACCGACAATATTTGAACATTATTATCGAGACTCTATTGTTCACTGCCCAACCAAACGTAACTCAACTAGGTCTTGCAAAGGCTAACAATAAGTTAAGGGGAAATTTTCATCATTGCGGTGAATTTTGAGGCATCTACACCTTCGGCCTGCTGATATTCTTTTGTTAGTGTCAGTTAGATGCACATATGTAATTGATCTCATTTATTGCCTAGCTGATATCTTTTTCAGCATTATAGCAAATGATGTGAAAAACTATTCAGGATATTCTATTACAATTGCTGAAACGTCGGACATCAACAGGCTTAAACGTTGCAATATGTCTCACATTCAGCAGTGAAGGAGGAACCAGGGAGCATTTCATCGGGTTTATACAGCACCATCAACTGAAGGAAATGTTCTCTTTGAGTTAATCAACAAGTTACATGGGAAGCTGGGGCTGAAAATTAATAAAATTATTAACAAATGCTTTGCTGGCGCAGTAATCACCTTATAGACAGTGTATATAGAAATATTTGGCAACAAAGGAGTGTCCTCTTTCTAACATTTTTGTCCATTCTCATAGGTTTCTCCTAATTCTTGCTATTCAAGGTAAAATGTCAGATATTGAATTCCTGCATAATATCTTTGGATACATTCAGAACTTCAATAACTTTCCTGAGGCCAATCCCTAATAACACGCAATCTTTGAAAGCATCGCACTCAATGGAAAATAAAGTGGTCTTGTAGATTTGAAGAAATAAAAGCCGTAATAGAGCAACTATTTCATATCTTAAAGACATTGTTTAACTTTACAAATGATCAAGACTTCAAAACATATAAAGATAACAGTGCATTATTGAACGTCACGTGTGATTTTTTTACTTTTGTTGGATTGGCTGTGCTGTAAGTTGTACTGTCACGCAGAAAAAATCCCAGTAAATACCTCCAAGGAAAGATTGTAGATATTATCACTACTGGAAGAACAGCTACAGTGATTAAGAAGTTTTTCTTAATTTTGAAAGCATTTGGGCATGAGCTAATGAGTTTGGTATAACTATGAAAGAAATCCAAGGCACACGATTCTCATTCAAGGAGGCAAACGTTTCACAAAGAAAACAAATATAAAGGTGTCGACTGTAAGCTCTGGCTGGTTAATCAGCAACAGAAATGTCGCCAGATCAAAGTGCCAAATAGTACTATCGTATAGCTTGCTATTTCAATTTAGATAAGACGATTGTGGATATGGAAAACACAATTTAAAAGTAATGATGAGGCATACTTTGTGCACTCGTATTGTTTTATCATCAATCTATCCGAAGCGTTAATGAACGCGATTAACATGATGCATTGGATCATAGTTTTGATCTGGATCGCTTAAAACAACAGAAGGAAATCCATGCAAAGTTTGTCACACTATATGCATCCATCAGTTTCACAGGTAACTGCAGTTTGTGTTGTTGGAACTGTTTAGAAGAACGAACTTCATGGCGTACAGTCAAAGCTCCACAAAATCGCTGGCAACTTGGCAACTATTCCTTCTATACTATGTTCTTCAAAGCGCTTCTTCATTGACCATAGATAAATGAAGACATATCTCAAAAGCACAATGAATCAAACACGCCCAAAAGTGTGTAAATACTAAATATTGAGCGAAACTATGCCAGCATATTTGTTGGGAAAAAAAACGTCGACCAAATATTTGATATTTCTGCTGCTAAGAAAGGCAGAAAACAATATATTTTTTTCTTTTTTTGAAGTTGCGTGTTGTGTAATTTGTGCTGTGTTCGTTTACGGATTTTAAAAAAATCATTTTCTGTTAACAATTGGTATTTGTATTTTTATCTGTGTAAAATTTTGGGTAAATCCACTAGTCTTCAATCTACCTTAATCAAAATGACCCACACACTCACGTTCATAGACAAATACACACATGCGCGCGCGCGTGTGTGTATTTGTGTAATATATTTGATATATATATATATATTTATACACACACTCGTACACACACGCACATATATATATACATATGTATGTATGTATGTATGTATGATGATGATGATGATGATGATGAGGAGGAGGAGGATGATGATGATGATGCTGTTGATGATGATGATGATCTCAGCTTGTCAGATGATAGCCGTCTCACAGATAGTGAGACACCTGTACGTCAATGGATTTAAGTGACAAAAGCTTGTACAACAATTTTGCCACTCTCTCTCTCTCGGTCGCTATTGTAGGTTCCAGTGACAGGTATTGCAAGACGACTGCAACTATTTTGACAGCAAATTTTATGTCAGAGAATCTTTCTTCTAGAAGAGCTGCCTTTCACACCGCTTTGCCAAAAATAATGGGACACTCCTCTAGCGCTGGGAAATCTATTTAACTCATGGATAAAACCCTGCCAAGTACTCCCGTTCAGGGTGAAAAAAGGACCTTGGAGTAATACTAGTTAAGGGGTGACTCCTCGTTCCCCACAACTCGAGAACTCCTGAACTGGAGTCATCTTACAGAATGCAGTTTAATGACATATTCAGGACATGTATGTATGTATGTATGTATGTATGTATGTATGTATGTATGTATGTATGTATGTATGTATGTATGTACGTACGTACGTATATATGTATGTATGTGTGTATGTCGGGTTCATTTTTAGTATTCTCGTTTGTGAGAGCAGTCGAGTTTATTTCAGATATTCTCATTTTAAAAATCATCTCTGGCTAATCATTGAGAGAACATTGGTGTTGCCTTGGCAGAGATTTGCGCTCTCTGAGTGCTCATGTTCAGTTTTATTTCAAGATTTCTTACCAATTGAGTAAGATCCGGTTTCTAATCTATATCCAAGGCTCCTTCTTGGCATGTATGTATGTATGTGTGGAGGCGCAATGGCCCAGGGGTTAGGGTAGTGGACTCGCGGTCATAGGATCGCGGTTTCGATTCCCAGACAGGGCGTTGTGAGTGTTTATTGAGCGAAAACACCTAAAGCTCCACGAGGCTCCGGCAGGGGATGGTGGTGAACCCTGCTGTACTCTTTCACCACAACTTTCTCTCACTCTTACTTCCTGTTTCTGTTGTGCCTGTAATTCAAAGGGTCAGCCTTGTCACACTGTGTCACGCTGAATATCCCCGAGAACTACGTTAAAGGTACACGTGTCTGTGGAGTGCTCAGCCACTTGCACGTTAATTTCACGAGCAGGCTGTTCCGTTG
>NC_068982.1:184316950-184320014 GCF_001194135.2 Octopus bimaculoides | reverse complement strand
CACCTAAAGCTCCACGAGGCTCCGGCAGGGGATGGTGGTGAACCCTGCTGTACTCTTTCACCACAACTTTCTCTCACTCTTACTTCCTGTTTCTGTTGTGCCTGTAATTCAAAGGGTCAGCCTTGTCACACTGTGTCACGCTGAATATCCCCGAGAACTACGTTAAAGGTACACGTGTCTGTGGAGTGCTCAGCCACTTGCACGTTAATTTCACGAGCAGGCTGTTCCGTTGATCAGATCAACTGGAACCCTTGACGTCGTAAGCGACGGAGTGCCAACATGTATGTATGTATGTATGTATGTATGTATATGTAGATTTGTATGTTTTGTTTTGTGTATGCATTCTCATGCATATAGTTGCATATCTAGACATTCTCATTTATACTTAATGTATGTATGCATTGGTGGTAAACAAGGTATGCTGCACGTCTTATGCCAGTGCTAGTCCGCTCGGTTGACCAAACACCCATACGCAGTGGAAAACAATGGAATGGATTTAAGCCGAATGAGCAGTTCTAGATTGGCATTTATCATCCATCATGCATCGACTGGAGTCGAGGAAAATTCTTTGAAATTTCCAAGAAAGAAATTGGACATGTGACGGCAAGTGGAAATTCGTTCATTCTCCTTCTTCTAACTTAAAGTTTGAAGCAGAGGGTGGTGGGTATGCTGTTGGTGACGATGGTGGTGGGTGTCTGTGTGAGAAGAGCAGATTTGCATTCACAGTTTATCTCTCACATAAATTAACACAGCGAAATATCTACACACTTCCGTTATAAACCTCTGTTGAGCACGTTTGTGTTTTTGTACTACGTAATAAACGATCTACATAAAAACAAAAACTGCTTGTATGTATATATACGTGTCCGTGTATATCTATATATATGTGTATGTGTTTGAATATATATATATGTGTGTGTGTGTGCGTGTATATATATATATATATGCGTGTGTGTGTGTATATATATGTGAATGTGTGTGTGCATGCGTGTATATATATATATATATATATATATATATATGCGTGTGTGTATATATATATGTGTATGTGTGTGAATATATGTGTATATATGTGTGTGTGTGTGTGTGTGTATTTGTGTGTGCATATGCGTATATATATTTGTGTGCCTGTGGTGTGCGCGCATGTATGCACACACGCACACACACACACACACACATATTACATACAGATACACACGCGCGCATATGTGTGTGTGTGTGTATATATACTGCCTAGCAGCAGCTTAACTAGCTGTGCAGCATCCATAGATGGAACATCAAAGACCGCCACTATACTCGGGTCGATACATTATCCTTTTGATTAGAACCGGGAGAAAGAGGTGGGTGTGGTCGTGATAGTGACGTTGGCGTTGATGCTCTTGTTGTTATTGGTGGTGGTGGTGGTGGTGGTGGTGGTGGTAGTGGTGGGGTCGTGGTCGTCATGGTAGTGTGATGGTGCTGTTGTTAGTAGTGGTGGTGGTGATGGTGATGCTGATGGTGGTGACGGTTGTATTGATAATGGTCGTGTTGGTGGTGGTATTTAGTTCTAGTTTCTTTGGTGGAAGTCGATATCGCCGCTGACTACTACTACTACTACTACTACTACTACTACTACTACTACTACTACTGTTATTGTTGCTGCTGTTCTTGTCGCTGTCGTTCTTGTTTTCGATGTATTACTGCTATTGCATTTTCCTATAGCCACCACTATAACCACCACCACCACCACCACCACCACCACTACTACTACTACTACTACTACTACTACTACTGAGGCAACTTTAGCCGTCGTCATTTGTCCTTCTTGAAAATAGTAGCTAAATCTTCCTCAAATCACCTTCTAACCTTCTTAAATGAAATGTGGGTTCATTCGGTGCTCACGATCGCGACACCTTTGACCATAGGTCATCCGCTGGGGCAGAGATGGCCTGGGACTAAACAACAACAACAACACCAACAACAACTCTATTGCTAAGATTACAACTAGAATTCATATCACTACAATTACCTTAAACTTTCCTCCTGTAACCACATCACTACCGGCACCAATTCGACTTCCTAGAAATAGCAGCCAAATTTCCATCAGTCACACGCTACCAAAGATGCATTGGATAAAGAATCGCAGTTGGCCTTAAAAAGCAGGAAGACATATCCTGTTTGAGTAGACCTAGGGCCAAGCAACAATATAAGCTGAAGGTTGAATCATACAGTTCGGAGGTTACATCACACAATAGGGAAGACGAGACAAGCATTAGCATTGTAGTAAAGGACGAGGTCGCTCAGCCCGATGAAAACAGGAGATAAATATCCTTCAGATCAAACCGTCCATGTTGCGAAAATTATATTTATTTGACACTTCTTTGATGTGCGATCGACCTCGCCATTTTTGAAAGCTTGCAGTCTATCTAACCATTTAAACTTTAGCGAGCAATCTAACCCTAATCCTAACCTTAAAACTTGACCCTGGACCTGACGCTAACCCTAACACTAACCCTAGTCCTAACTAAGGTCAGGTCATTTCACAGTGTAAACTACGGGTACTGCAGTAGACCATACGCTTAACTAGTACTTTGTATAATGTAGTTGTACATTTTCTTTTTTAAATAACTTACCCAGTGGAGGAATGATGGCGTCACCTATGATGCTTCTTTGGGGGTTTCAAGTCTAGAGGCAGAAGGGGAAGAAGTTATCCTCTGACCAGAAACCACCGTCGGATGTTTGCTGCTGATGTTGCTCTTCTAACGACACTCATCAGTCCCCTTGCGACATTAAACCGGGTGAAGTCTCTTCAAGTCATGGTACGGTCACGAGTTGAACACTTTTAATCGTAGGCTGCTCAGCCAAGGTAGACTTGACGTTAAACAACAACAACAACAACATTACGAAGTTGCATTTGTATGTAAGTAGTAGGTTCTTTAGAAACTACACAATACTTTGGTCTTAAACAAATCTCTCTAATTTAGGAATCATATGTGCGTGTGCGTGCGTATGTGCGTGTGTGTGTGTGTGTGTATGCGGAGAGAGAGAGAGAGAGAGAGAGAGAGAGAGAGAGAGAGAGAGAGAG
>NC_068982.1:184313406-184316167 GCF_001194135.2 Octopus bimaculoides | reverse complement strand
AGGAGGAAGAGGAGGAGGAAGAGGAGGAGGAAGAGGAGGAGGAAGAGGAGGAGGAAGAGGAGGAGGAAGAGGAGGAGGAAGAGGAAGAGTGGTGGTGGCCGTGGTGGTGGTGGTAGCAGCAACAATTTGTCAGTCTATATCTTTCAGTCCGGAACTTGATTGTTACTGTCACTCAAATACCTGAAATAAATGTCCATTATACCACATTGCTTTACGTAGCTGGTCATCATACGGCAGGGCATTGCTATTGCTATTTACACTCCAGATCAGCTCAGATAGACTGAGCAGATATACAATCCCGTCGTGACTATCCTGCTCTAATATTTCCTACCTAATCTAGACCTAGATTTAGATTATTCAAAGTGACATTTTAAGGCAGTAAAGTGTGATTTGAAAGACATTAGACAATTATTTCTAGCAGATCGAACAAGTATGTTTTCGGAATGATATCATGTGATCAAAACTATGATTGATCCATTACTTTCTATTTGAATTCTAATCGGACAAAAAGTTGTATGACAATAGAGGAATAAAAACAGAGTGGAGATAGAATGTGTCAAGGCTGATCTTTGGTTATATGGCATTAAAAGTGAGGTCATCTATGTACAATATTCTCCGGGTCCTCCACTTCTAATGACAACGAGCAACACTGCTCCGAAGGAAGTCAAATAGCTTCACTATTTGGGATTATCAGTCAACTCTCACGAGTTGACTCTTAAGCCCAGGTATGTGAAGGTTCTGAATGGCATGACCTGCCTGTGGAACTCCAACCCTCCTTGACATATCAGCCTCAGCTTTTTCTGGGTGACTGTAGAGTCATTTCCACTATATGGCTGTAAATGTCGGTCCCTGATTTCTACCCCACTGAAGTGACTGGGTGGGTGCTACACCGAAATACTGTATGCAGTATTTAATATCAGAGCAAGCATCTTAGCAGCAAGTATCTGATTATGTGAATACCAGGGTCGCGTGAGATAGTAGCAATCAGAGGCAATAGAGAAAACAGCTTCCATTGCACTGCCAGCGACACCGATAGCTAGAGGCTGCCGTCTTTTTCTTAGGTCTAGAGGAAGAGGTAGTGTTCATGTCTTTTGCAGACCATCTGGGACCAGTGAGATAAATGTTGCTGATGTTCTGTTTAATCTGCTGCACGTTAACACCTACAGAAATGAATAGGGCAAAGGACCCCGAGAGACGATCTTATGATGAGGGATAACTGGGACGCTGTAGCTGATGTGAGAGGAAGGGGACGAGTGGTGTGAGAGTGCCAGAATAGAAGAGGAACAAGATCACACCGCTCTGAGAAACAAATGCCATCACAGTAGCGGTAGAATAGGCAAAGAGAGGAGACGGTAGACATAGAGTGTGTATGTGAGTGATTTTATGCCAGTCACTCAAGTGGCTCTTTGCTTTCCGTCCAAGATGTATATATGCATAGCAGCAGCAGCAGCTCCGTTCTAGCTGTGGGAGAAATATTTCATTGTGAGCTTCATTTGAGCATTTGTCAGAAATTGTTGGAAAATGAAATACTTTCTGGCCCTGAAGAAGAGGGCCAGTCTTTGGGAAATAGCCCTAGTTATGTTAAAGATTTCCTCTCGTCATGAGAGAGCTTCGGTGATAGTAAGAACTATCATTTGGAACGGCTGTGACGGCTCTAGCTTACCTTCAGAAGATAAATCAGATTCTGATAAAGAATAAACTGTTACAGAAAAATATTGACGGTGAAGATTCTCCAGAGTACGGCATTTCTGGAGGAACCGATTGGATCAAGTGTTTGGTAACAGAGTTTTGTGGGTGAGAAATATTACTGGAAACATTAGAATGGCAAAAAGAAATAAGGGGCAGATGAGAAACGATGAATGCACTACCTCTATCTACTAACAGAAGTATTGTATATCTTATCAACCATATTGCCTATGCTTTGATACAGTTTATGTGTTTCACAATAATAGCCTGATTCGGATATCTGAGCGTTGCATTCCCTTGTGCTTTTTAGGTAGGGATCAATATCTATTTATAGCTAAGAAGCTCCTGATCTAACATGAGACAGAGGATTTTGGTTTTGTTATGTATTCACAGTAGCTCAGTCCGATTGGCTGTAAATTGACACCACTTTGTGGAAGCATATCTCAGACCGTAGGAAACAACAATAGTAACATCGTCAACACAGGCAGCAGTAGCTATTGCAGTAGGAGCAGTAGTAGTAGTAACAGTAGTAGTAGTAACAGTAGTAGTAGTAGTAGTAGTAGTAGTAGTAGTAGTAGTAGTAGTAGTAGTAGTAGTAATTTTCAAGTTCTTTACTGGAATAACTTGAAAAACATCACCATGTTCACTACCACCACCACTAAACCATACCACCACATCAACACTACCACTGCTGCTGCTACCACCACTACTACTACTACTACTACTACTACTACCACTACTAATACTACTACTACTACTGTCATACTGCCGCATTTACCATCATACTATCCTCACCACCATTTCAAGTTAATCACTTCATCATCAATACCACTATACTACCCATACTGTATCCACCACCAACACTAATACAATAGTACAACCACCATTACTAACATATTGTACCACCAATAAACTCCATCGCACCGCCATAGCCGTGAATACCAAAACAATGCCGCGTTAACATTACCACCACCACCACCACCGCCACTATTTTATATCGTCACACAAACTATTACTATGTATATACTGACGTAAACACCACCACCACCACCACCACCACCACCACCACTATTAC
>NC_068982.1:184312100-184312926 GCF_001194135.2 Octopus bimaculoides | reverse complement strand
TATACCTTTCACCTCTTTCTTTCTCATATGTTTTTATCACTTCTCTACTCTCCCTCTCACCACTCTTTACTCCCCTTCTCTGTCTTTTGATGTATCTTCCCTCCTCACCTCTCTCACTTACTAACTCTCTCTTTCTCTCTGTTATATATAACAATACTTAATAAAAACCACTCTTTCTCTCTCTCTCTCTCTCTCTCTCTCTCTCTCTCTCTCTCTCTCTCTCTCCCTCTCTCCCTCTCTCTGTTATCTCTTTCTCTCTCTAATTCATTCTCTCCTCCAAACACTTTGTCTTTCTATTACTTTCATTTTCTTGCTCCTTCCGTCTCTCAATCTCTTTTCTGTCACTCTTTACGTCTTTCTTCTGTTTGCTCATTCATTCACTCATATTCAGTCACTCAATCATTATCGCATACTCTCTAAGGCAGCGAGCTGGCAGAGACGTTAGCAGGCTGGGCGAAATGCTTAGCGGTATTTCGTCTGCCGCTACGTTCTGAGTTCAAATTCCGCCGAGGTCGACTTTGCCTTTCATCCTATCGGATTCGATTAAATAAGTACCAGTTACGCACTGGGGTCAATATAATCGACTTAATCCGTTTGTCTGTCCTTGTATGTCCCCTCTGTGTGTAGCCCCTTGTGAGCAGTAAAGAAATATGAAACGTTAGCACGCCGGCCGAAATACTTAGCGGTATTTCGTCTGTCTTTACGTTCTGAGTTCAAATTCTGCCGAGGTCGACTTTGCCTTTCATCCTTTCGCGGTCGATAAATTAAGTACTAGTTGCGGACTGCGGTCGATCTAATCGACTGGCACTCTCTCCAAAAATGTTGG
>NC_068982.1:184309856-184311129 GCF_001194135.2 Octopus bimaculoides | reverse complement strand
TGTATTCAGTTGAATAGACGTCAGTGATTGGTTGAAATTACAGAAATACGACAACTTTAACATGAAATAACTTGCGATGTACAATTTTTTGTTAAGAAGGTTAAGAGAAGAAGTTGTTTTATATGACACATTCTACCAGTGTCCCAAGTTTGAAAGTGTTTCGTTAAGAAAACAAGTGTTGGCCGTCAAACCATAAAGATCCCGATCACTCCCTCGTTCATTCATCAAATCATCACTCATTTATCCACACACACACACACACACACACACACACACACACACGCGCACACACACGCACACAACATACACATACACACACACACACACTCATTCTCTCACTCTTACTCATATAATCACTCCACAATTCGCTAATTCTCTCCCCGTTGTTTCTACCCACTGTAGGCATGCGTGCACACACACTCATACACACACACACACACACACACACACACACACACACATATATACACACACACACACACACACAAGTCTGTATGCGTGTGCCTTTGTGTTTGTCTCTCGCCGCTTGACAAACGGCGCTGGTTTGTTTACGTCTCCGTAACATTGCCGTTCAGTATAGTCTAATAGAATAAATTCCAAACTTACAAAACCAAATCCTATGGTTGAAGTGATTAGCTTAATCCTTCAACGCGGTGTGCAAGTATGGCCGCTGTCCAATGACTGAAACAAGTAAAAGAATAAAATATCCCGTTCACTTTTATCCCCATCTTACACAATCTCTCTCTTCTTTACACTGTTTCCCACTCATATTACTGAAGTCCTTTCCCTTTTGATCTCTAAACATGTTTAACCACTCTCATCTTCTCCCTCATCCTGTTTCCTAAACCCTGTCACATCTTAGTCTCCTTGCTCTCCCTCTCTTATCCCAACTATCTATCTATCTATCTATCTATCTATCTGTCTGTCTGTCTATTTATCTGTCTATTTATCTATCTGTCTGTCTATCTATCTATCTATCTATCTATCTATCTATCTATCTATCTGTCTGTCTGTCTGTCCATTTATCTGTCTATCTATCTATCTATCTATCTATCTATCTATCTATCTATCTATTTATCTATCTATCTATCTATCTATCTATCCATCTATCTATCTAATTATCTATCTATCTATCTTGGTGGCGGTGTACTGCAACTGGCAGCAAAACGGGAGCATTCCCGGTTTTGTGAGTCGAGGAGCCGTAACGCTGCTGAAGAAAGATCCAAACAAGGGGGACGTCATAGATAACTTTAGGCCCATCACTCTGCTCAAT
>NC_068982.1:184306352-184307911 GCF_001194135.2 Octopus bimaculoides | reverse complement strand
AAACAAAAAGGCAAAAGAGAGTCACTTACTGTTATAGTTTCTTCAATGAGAATATTGACCAAGGTTACCGTGGTCTTTTCCGTAGGCTTTTCTTTCCACGGCTAAACCTAAACTGTCCTCCCCTCTTTTTACACGAGAACATTACTGTGTGATACACGATCCCTATTGATCGCTATTTTTTTTTCTCTCGATCCCTTTTGATCGAACTCCCCCCTTTTTCCCTTCCTACGATCCCTTTTGATCGACACCCCCCTTTTTTTTCCTACCCCCTCCCAAAAAGAAAAGTTCTACATTGTATTTGTCCCATCTTCGTTGAGCCCTGTGTGGCTAATAAAAGAAATCTATCTATCTATCACACATTATCTCTCTTTCTATCCTTCACATACTCTTCCCCTTTCTTTTACATACTTCCCTTATACGTCTTTCCTCTTGCCCCTCCATTCTCCGTTTGTTCTCCAATTATCAAGCAGCTTACCTTCCATACACTTCTCACTCTCTCTCATTTTTTACTCTCATCCACGTGCACACATTGTCTGTGCTCTGCTCTCACTCTTCCTCTCACTATCATGCACACACCACTCTTCTCTCTCTTCTCTCTGTCTCAAATCTCGAAACAGGTTTTAACGCCAAGCTTCCTCTTCAACCACTTTTCTCTTCCTGCATCTCCGACTCAGACTCATACCACCCATTCTCTCGATTTTTACTTTCAGTTTTTTCTCCATTCATTGACAAGTCTTCCCAAACACATATCCACATACAAAGTCTCCAAAAGGTATCACGTCTGCAAAAGGATACTATATTTTGTAAATCACATTTCTTGGATAAGGCACTTAACATCACAGCCTGTCATCTAAGCTTGTGTTAAGCCATAAAAGTACCTTGCGGAGGCGGTAAGAGGTGAGACTCTACTAATGTATATAATATATAAAGATGTACGCTCTGATTGCTTGGGTATTAAGACTATTGCTACGCTGCTTGTTATAAAGGGTCGTGAGTGGCACTTTGATTACAAATGAAAACAAGACTGTCCGAAATGTCTTTACGAAACCTCAGTAAAGACAAAGCTAGTAATCCGGACCGTCATTAATACTAATTTATATTCTTTTATTCTTTCACTGGTTTCAGTCATTTGACTGCGGCCATGCTAGAACACCGCCTTTAGTCGAGCAAATCGACCCTCCAGGACTTATTCTTTGTAAGCCTCGTATTTATTCAATCGGTTCTCCTTTTGCCGAGCCGCTAGGTTACAGGGACGTAAACACAACAGCATCGGTTGTCAAGTGATGTTGGGGGGGGGACAAACACAGACACAAGCATACACACACGCATATATATATATATATATATATATTTAAAAAATGTGGTGTATGCCAGAAGGCTTGCAAATCCAATGGGGGTCTTAAAAGATATGTTAGGATCCACAATGAGCAGAACTTACCTGCAGGTATTGGTAGTACAAATCAGAAGTGCAATCTGTGTGGGTGTTTTTATTTTTTTTTTCAGAACATTGTTTGGTTTAAAAAGCCACATCAGACGCCATGAAAGGGCTAAGGTTGTAG
>NC_068982.1:184299253-184304908 GCF_001194135.2 Octopus bimaculoides | reverse complement strand
GTGTGTGTGTGTGTGTGTGTGTGTGTGTGTGTGCGTGCGTGTGTGTGTCTGTATGTGTGTCTGTATGTGTGTGTCTGTGTTGGTACCCCCGCCATCGCTGGTATGTTTATGACAACCGATACTGGTGTGTTTATGTCCCCCGTAACTTAGCGTTTCGGCAAAAGAGACTGAAAAGATAAGTACTAGGCTTACAAAGAATAAGTTTTGGGGTCGATTTCTTTGACTAAAACCTTTTAAGGCAGTGCTCCAGCATGGCCGCAGTCAAATGACTGAAACAAGTAAAAGAATACAAGAATAAAAGAATAAAAAGGACATATTGGTTAACACAGTCTGAGATAAACCATGTCTGTCACGGCTGGAATGCCTTTCGACTAGGGATAAACAACAACAACAGCCATTTCATAAACTCCTATGTAGAATTTTCTACATATATTCCATATATTCCATGTCCTACGTCATCATAATCTCGTTAATTGTCTGATATCGCCGACATAATCAGCATAATATCGCCTAATATCGCCTTTATGTATCTACTTTTGCTCTTAATGATTTGTGATATGATTGTGTATCATCATTATCATCGTCATCTTCATCACCATTACTACCAATCCTATACGCACACGCACACAAATACACAAACATACACACACATTACAATCAACTCGTCGACTCATTAAAAGCAGCTTAAAAACTTACTTCAAACTACATAAACCCTTTCAGGATCAATGGACGTGGAAATTTCGTTACAGTTCTCTTTAGTTTTATGTAGATGGGATAAGGCAGACAGAATAATTATGAATGAATGCAACTTCAATAGTTATATATATTCGTGGCTATGTATGTTAAAAGTGTGGTCGTTATTGAAAATATATCTAGTTGACTTGAAGAAAGAAAAACTGCCGACATTTCGAGGTCAATGCCTCTATATATGAAAAGATAGTTTTGTGTGTTGTATGTTGTACAAGAGTCATAGTATTAATGGAGGAAGGAAGTGGATAGTTAGATACGTGGTTTCTGGGTAGAGCAGAGTGGAGGCGGATGTGTGCATACTTAGCTTTGTGAATGTGGGAGTAAGATCGGGAATTTATGTAAAAATAACATATACATGTAATATATACGTTGGTGTATGCATATGCAGCCATACAGATTTTCCTATAAAAATAAACCGCTAGATTCCTGTAGAGACGGACAGACAAGATACACGAAATATAAAATACCAAACGATATTAGATAATTACGATATTGTATGAAATCTCAAACTGTATTAGATAACAAACTGTATTTCGTATTCTGTGAAATACCAATGGTACAACGCTCTATGAAATGCCAAGTTATGTCTGGTAGATACCATATTTTATGAAATATCAAACTATATTCGACAGATACCATATTCTATGAAGCGCCAAACAATATTCGATAAATGTAAACAATTCCAATGTAAATTAAATTGGTTTGTTATGATGCAGATGAAGGGCCTAGCGTTTCGATAGAAATTACTAATTGCTGGCACAAACCATCACTAGTGTCTTCATATTCTACTGTTAACTTTATATTAAATTTAGGGCAATGTTGTATGAAATACCAAACTATATTTGATAAAAGCAATATTACTATATGATAAATGTAATAATCTATAGGAACAATATTCTGCGAAAGATTATATTTGACAGGTATGTTGTTGTACAAAGTTGAGAAAAGACTTCTATTGTAACAAGTATTCGAACGTAGAATTTATATAAATTTCGTACGTTTGAGCGAGGATTGAAAATGAGGCGTGGAAAGTCGTGTTTATGGCTTGGGTAAGAAAGTTCATGTTTATAGAGATGGGATATTGGTAAGCGTGATGGTGATATAAAAGATTGTAGAACAATAAGGGACAGTGCAACAATAAATTGTTGGACACAGGACCTGATTTAAGCAATCTAAATATTAAGGGCTCGCAATTTTCGGAGACCTCAAAATAATAAGACATGATCTTCATTTTTGTGGAGTAAAATGTTTAAAAAGGCGCCTGCAAGTTTTATATAACTTAGAGCTTCACTACTGTTGGGACAACACATGCTTCAATTGACGATGCTGGAAATAAAGGCTAAATCTCCCTTAAAACACACGACACAATCTAAATAAAAGTAAGGACAATCCCTAACCCCGATACTCTCAAAACAACAGGATTGTCAAATCTTGTATGCCTTTGATGATACGTGTGCTTAACCCATAAACTGCTGGGATTTTGCTGTATGTAACACGAACTGCTGAGCCTATTTTGGGTAAAGATCAACATCGATCTATCACTCGAAAAAAATACTCAGTGTTTCTTAACACCTTCTGTAATTGGCTACACTGTTTCTGGGGTGAAAGGGTAACGTGTGCATACATTATACGTCATCAAAATTAGGTCAGATCATGCCCTACTTCCGTGGCCACGAACGTGGCCTGTCGCACTGTCGCGTTGGCCACTGAGGTGGCCTATCGCAGTTTATGGGTTAATCAGGGTTAGCCACAACTAAGTGTATTAGACTTTGGCAAATGCTGAAAATTTGTAGTAAATGCTCGGCAAAAGGAATCTGCTAATCAAGTTCGATTCTTTGATAAGTCATTTCCTGTTACAGTCATTTCTAAGTTGCTGGAATAAGCTGTGCCGGTCCGACACGCTCTTCACGCATATTGATGACGTATTCCATGTTGATCTAACGATCCAGTAGAGTAACGTGGCTTTTCATCTAAAGACATGACAAAACAGCATCAGAACCACGGAATAAATTGCTATTTGTAAGATATTACTGTTCGACCTTCTGACAGTTAGTCACCTTATCGATTAACTCGGTTATGACTTTATGTTTGTGGCAATGCGACAACATATACGAGGGTGTGCTGAAAAGTTCCTGGCTTTGGGTAAAAGAAAATACAGGAGGATCAGTCAATAATAATTTTATTCGGCGTATTCTCCTCTCAGATTCACACACTTATTACAGCAGTCCTTCAGATTTTCCAACCAGGCCTTTCGCGACGCCCTTAAAGCCAGGAACTTTTCAGCAAGCCCTCATATAACTGAATCTATGTTTCTATTCACTTAAACTATTCTATTTATCCATCCTTCCTTAGGATTTAGACCATGATATTATATAACTTACGGGGGGAAAACCTCACATTCATGTCCTGGCCGGTCTTGATTCAGAAGCAAGATTAAGTTAGAACTGCCGGAGGTAAGTCCGGATGCTGTGACTGATGACCAGAACATTTATAATGTGTCAATGTGCTATCGGCGTTCAATAAAATTACCGAAACCACTTTCTTGACCGTTGGACTTACGTTCTTCTTTGTCCACCAGAGACTGTCTTTACATGTTAGGGTAGATATGCTCTTACCCCCCCCCCTTTATTTTCATTATGTTTATTTAATCCTCTTAACAAAGATATTTGATGGGATCTTGTCGCTTTGCATGTTACAGCTTTTTGGAGCCACAGGTGAGATCTAAGTATTAGTGGGAGACTAAATGTAACGACTTGTTTTCGAGGGAACAAGAGAAATGCCTACACCATATGTGCTACCTCTTCTAGGATACACTTATACTTCGCGAGACTATAACTTATGTGAATGATTAATGTGTTTTTCCAGCAAATCACTTGCTATACCACAACAGATGTACCTTTTAGGCTATTCACTTAGAAATTTAATGAAGGTAATTTACAGTGCGACTAAACTTTTACTAAAGAGTTTTAACAAAGGTGAAACATATGTAGAGTTGCCCTTACTTGGTTAACATAAGTAATGAACAACATATCTGATTTTAGTATGACATGTTTATTTACATTACTTTTCATATTTTCCGATATTTTCAAACCGTGTCATGAGTGGAATAAAAGTGGATTCTGCTAAAGACACCTAATGGTCGGGCAGTGAGGATTAAGCAGATCACTGGATTAAGGCTATCCTTTTCTAGATATTATATATACTTACCAGTTCTCAACTGAAGACGATATCATCAGTTATGACAAAAGCAATAATCTTTACATTCATTTGTATATTTCTGTAATTCCAAAAGAAACCAGCCTTTAGTCTTCGACCAAGTACAACAATGGAAAAACATGGAGGTACAACGTAGTTCGATAGATACACTTTCGGTTCTTTTATGTGGCTAATACTTCTGAGAAAAGCACAGTTCATTACTCCAATAAATGGTAGCTTATGAAACACCAAGAACCCTCACTCATCTAAAACAATAGATTTATATGAACATCCAATAAATTATTGGATTTATCTGCCGTACTTTTTGATTTAAGAGAGTGTTTTTGTCTCCTAGTTACTTAGATAACGCTTATTAATCGAGGTTTTTCAACATATATATGTGAGACCATACAGTACTATGGTTTATTAAAGTTGCCTATCACTGGAAAAATTACAAGTACCCAATCTTTATTTGCTTGTCATTTTCATGTTATGCACAAATATATTTATATGGGGAAATACATGTTTTCCTATGTATTTGTATATAATTGTCAGCATAGGCGCAGGAGTGGCTGTGTGGTAAGTAGCTTGCTTACCAACTGCATAGTTCCGGGTTCAGTCCCACTGCGTGGCACCTCGGGCAAGTGTCTTCTACTATAGCTTCGGGCCGACCAAAACCTTGTGAGTGGATTTGGTAGACGGAAGCTGAAAAAAGCCCGTCGTATATGTGTGTGTGTCTGTGTTTGTCCCCCTAGCATTTCTTGACAACCGATGCTGGTGTGTTTATGTCCCCGTCACTTAGCGGTTCGGCAAAAGAGACCGATAGAATCAGTACTAGGCTTACAAAGAATAAGTCTGAGACAAAGTAATCCCTCTGAGACAAAGATTCAACTTCTGTAGATCCCCATGTGACTATGTAGATTAAGTCTTGTTGCAAACCGGACGTTTATTGTCTCACTGTGGAGAGACGTTTCAAGTTGCATTTTACGCTCACGTGTACCATTAAGAAGTCCATTTCTTGCAGTATGGTACAGATAGAAAAATGAAATTATAAATTAATGAAGACAGCAAAAGAAAAAAAAAAGGTATTAGTCGGAAACGAACATGTATTACAGATATATATTTTTACCGTAGTTAACCATCTATGCAGCACTGCTTGCAGCACTACAAATACTCGTAATGCATATTTAGCGTTCCCATGCAGAATGTGAAAAAAGAGAAAGCGAAATTTCTCGTATAACCTTGTTAAACAAACTATTTGCAGTTAGATCAACACACAAGAGAACGTTAAGCTCTTACTCTGATATTTTAATATGAAAAGATGAGTCTTGAGATAAATAACAATAAATATATGTTTTCCGTAGATATCTCTAAAGAATTCATTACACGATATATAACTATCTCTGCTCGTCTATTCACACCAGTATATACATACACACACACACACACACATACATCAGTGCTCTGTTTATTTCAGTATTCACAGTAAAGCAATTCATAAAAGTATGTCAATTGTTTAGCAATTGGATCTGTTTGATGGCTGCATCACAGCTTCTGAAAGATCAGGAGTATGAAGGGTTTTTATTAAAATCATCACAACACACGGAACATTTGAATTGTATGAGAAGCTTTTGTGAAGAATAAATATGAAACGAGAGAGTGGGAGAGAGTGAGAGAGAGAGAGAGAGAGAGAGAGAGAGAGAGAGAGAG
>NC_068982.1:184296205-184298799 GCF_001194135.2 Octopus bimaculoides | reverse complement strand
TCATTAGTACCAATACCAACGCCACCACCACCACCACCACCACCGCCACCACCACCGCCGCCGCCGCCGCCATCGCAATAACAACAATAACTGGGAAAACAAACATCTAAATCCGCAACCAAAAACAAAAACAAGGGGAAAACACGCAAATAAAAAAACCACAGCAAAAATATAAAAGGAACAACAAAAACAACAGCAACAGCAGCACCAATAGCCAAGCATACAGTAATTCTCTCATTGCCGTCACTGTTGTAAATAGATGTAACAATGAAATGAAGGAGTACATAACACAGTACAAAAACAAACATGTGGGGAAGCCTCTGACGAATTCGTTCCCCAAACTCCATCAAACAGATTGTTGACGGTCAGAAAAATAGGAAACGTGAGTAAGTTTAAAAACAGAACGTACAACAAGACCTCTCTGCCGAGAAGTCCGGATTGTCTTTTTCTATAACCTAGGTGAGTGGAATCAATTGTCTTCCAGCCAACGGCTCTTAAAATAGTATCTATAAATGTACGTGGCCTGGAGTTACTTGCTTACCGACTTGAAGTCACTAAGTTTTTCTGGGATGCACACACTCGCGTCCATCTTCACTGACTACAGTGTACCAATCTTATGGCCGGTCAGGAACGAGCAGTTTGTAGCAGTGTTGTTTCGAAAAAAATTAGAACTGGACGATACTCGTGGACCCGCATGGTAAGCTGTTCCTATTAAACATCAACAGCAGCGAAGGTAGTATCTTTAATTTAGTGGTACTTCTATTCCCCTAACTGAGCCAGATTTCATCAAATGTCTAGAATCTTGTTGATAATGTCACTTTCTTCAGTACAACTGGGAGATTTAAGTACACACCGGGATTTTAAGGGTTTAACCATATGAGAAGGTAACGTTAACACTGCAATCACAGTTCTAACTGTCTGACAGGTAGCGACTGAATTTCCTGAATGTACTAGTGTGACTATAGACCAGCAGCATTGGGTTATCAGGATCGAATCACGATAAAATAGTTGTTAAGCCAACGGATAGAGATGGCGAAGGGTGTCTAACCTAAAGGTGCCGGGTAGATAACTAGGTTACTGGAAGTTGTTTCCATCGTTCCCGACGCGCAAATCATTCAGAAACAAAATTAAGAAATTTGGCAATAATTGACGGGGAAAATCGTTAACGACTCGTGGCAAGTTGTTCAACTGCTCGGAGCGAGTGACAGAACTGAGAGGATTGTGAACGTTATTGTTTACATCGACAGCCTACTGCATCTCCTGATAAAAGATTTGAGTTACTGCGAAAATCGATAACAGCAGTTGAGACAGAGTTAGTGGGAGAAATCGCCTGGTTTGGATGGTCAACCCAACAGATTTGCGTATAAAAACTAGACTTACCTGCCAACGTCTTGGCAGTTTAATGTAAATGACAGCGGAAAACATGAATTCTCGCTTCTGCGAAAGGATGAAAGGCAAAGTCGACCTCTGTGAACTTTGAACTCAGAACGTAGCGGCAGACGAAATACCGCAAAGCATTCGCCCGGCGTGCTAACATTTTTGCCAGCTCGCCACCCATCTTCTTTCAGTTTCTGTCTACCGAACCCACTTAAAAGGGCTGGATCAGCCTGGGGCTAAAGGAGAAAACACCTGTACAAGGTGCTGCGCAATAAGACAGAACATGGGTGGAAAGCAAAGTTCTTTACCATACAGCTACATCTATGCCTCTCTGCTTCCTTCCCCCATCCTGTCTCTCTATACATGCATACATTAACTGACAATCGTTGGTTATGACGACGATCGTTCCAGTTGATCTGATCAGTGGTACAGCCTGCTCGTGCGTGAAATTAATGTGTAAGTGCCTGAGCACTCTACAAATGCGCGTAACCTTAACGTAGTTCGCTGGGAGATTTAGCACGACACAGAATTTGACAGGGAATGGCCCCTTTCAATTGCAGTCACTATTCATTTTTGGCACCTGAGCGTACTGGAGCAACGGGAAATAAAGTGTTTTACTCAAGGACACAACGTGCCGTCTGGAATCGAACTCACGATAGTGGGCCGAATATCCTAACCACTAAACCACGCACTTTCATATACATACATATATGCGTGAATATATATATATATAAATGTATATATATATACATATATATATATATATATGTATATGTATATATATTCAACTTACAATGAAAGTAAACTAACAAAGTTTGCTTTAGAAGATGTATTGAAAGATACAGAAATAATGCTAATACAATAGCATGAACAGGATAAACTATCCATATATTGCAGAAAAAATCGTTACCGGCTAGCCATGAGACTCGAACTCACATCCTTGTGATTACGCGTCAAGTGCTTTACCTTTAAGCTAAAATGCCCAGTAACGAATTGTTCTGCAGTTTTAAGATTTCTGCAATATGCGGATAGTTTATCTTGTTCATGCTTTTCTATTAGCATTATCAGGCGTTTGATAATAAATTATTTCTGTAACTTTCAATACATCTCAACGCTTCTAAAGCAAACTTTGTTTACTTTCCTCGTAAGTTGAATCTAACGTTAGCGTCTTATAAAGCTAGATTTATAAATCCTAAAATTGCAGAACAATATATATA
>NC_068982.1:184284908-184293616 GCF_001194135.2 Octopus bimaculoides | reverse complement strand
GATAGATAGATAGATAGATAGATAGATAGATAGATAGATAGATAGATAGATAGATAGATAGATAGATAGATGGAACAGGGACAACTGAGCACAGATTTTGATAGTTCCGTGGAGCGACATCTTTAACAGAAGAGTTCCACTTTTCTGATCTGAGGATATCATGACTTTGCGACACATCTTTAGTCTTAAGGATTATGAATGACACATTGGGTACTGTAATCTTAGATGTCCAACGCTTAAAAGGAAAAAGAATAGATTGCTGCTTCGACATAATGCATTACTCAATCAGATCCAGGCTAGGATATTAAATAACGACATACGGCTCAGTGGTTAGAGCGTGGATCTCATAATCATGAGGTAGTGAGTTCGACACACAAACTTGGCTGTGTGTTGTGTTCTCGAGCAAGACACTTTATTTCACGTTGTTTCAGTTCATTCATCTGTAGAAATGAGTTGCGACGTCACTGGTGCCAAGCCGTATCGGCCTTTGCCTTTCCCTTCGATAACATCAGTGACATGGAGAAGGGAGGCTAGTTTGCATGGGTGACTGCTGGCCTCCCATAAAAACAACCTTGCCCGTACTTGTGCCTCGGAGGGTAACTTTCTACCCATTCATGGCCGAAGAGAGTCTTTACCCTTTTTACACTGCCTTCCATTAACGCTAGACCTCACCAATCCCAATATAAATGACATCACATCTCTAATGTTCACAGTTCTCATCTTACTACCAAACAGAACACTCATTCTTCGTTATACTTTATTTTTAATATATTTTAATTAATTCAAATTTCGGTGTTGTCTTTTCTGCATTTGTCGATTGACGAGAATTAATCACTAAAATAATGATTTTTCGTCCCCTTATTAATCACGAGGATAATGATTTTTGTCATTAATTAAAATTGCACTCAACAAAGGTGTAATTTTAATTAATTTTTCTTGGTTTACGACTTTAAGTATGTTAGTGCACGCATTAATATCTCTCACATACACCAAAGCGATCTCTTTCCTGCAGATTAGTTTTCTTCTCTGCCATTATATAGGATAGGAAATATTTGTGTTCTGGACACTGAGTGTTTGCTGAATCTTCAATAAGGTACACATGTGAGGATACAATTCACACAGGTGGGACGGAGCGGTTGCAACACTCACGCACGCACGCACGCACGCACGCACGCACACACACACACACACACACACACACACACACACACACACACATGCATGCACGCACATACACATGACAACCAACAGACCTTCAATCACCATTGTGACGGCACACGCTCCAGGGTAAATATTGGCCAACTCTCGATCATGCTTGGTTTTATATTCCGTAGGGGCAAGGACTGAGCAACCGGCAACAATGTGGCCAATACTCTCAAGTTTGTCATTGCAGAGTCTATATTCTGTGTCTACCTCATTGTGTGTGGTATTAGCTTGATAGTTTCGAGTCTGGAGACTCTGATCTTGTGCCGCTAGAATAAATCCTTCTGTTTCGGCTTTCAAACCACCACTCCGCTGCCACCGATGGGTTCTTCTCATAGATACATCAGTTTCCCCATCTCGTTTGGGGTATTGCCCATTAAATGTTTTTTTCTTGCCGCAGTCTCAATATTACCTTCAAGTTTTACTGTTTGGCTTTTGCTTTACACTTTTTGCTGCTTTAGTGGATGGTATGTCCTCTTTATCATCATCATAATCAATGAGGTTAACCTCTCGTCTGTATTTATATGCTTCCTTTAAGATTGAGTGCAGTTTCTTACTCAGTTCGTGTTGCCTTACCAGCTGTATCATTCAGTCGGTGTTACTTTCGATGTACACTTGGAGTCCTATTGTGGTCATTTTATAGGATGTTTCAAGTTGGATGAGGCCTCTACCGCCTTCCTTTCATGGTGGGTAGAGCCTGTGGACGTCTGATTTTGGGTGATGTCTCCTGTTTAGTGTCAACAGTTTCCTGGTCTTTATTTCCATACGCTGGAGTTCACTCAGATTTCAATTGATGACATTAAGGCTATACTAGACAACTAGTACCGCCAGGAAGTTTATAGCTGCAATTCTATTCTGTGAGTTCAGCTCAGTATTCAGGACCATTCTGACACGGCTATAATACTATTTCCTGATCTCTTTCATTGATCCGTATTGAATTCTTTCCCTTCGTGTACCCCAAGATACTTATAAAAAAACCTTCTTGGTCCAGGTCCTCGATAGATGTATCATGATCAAGTTGGGTCATGGTATTAACTGCCAGTTTACCACGTTTTAACGAAGCTTTTGCACACTTGTCAAGGCCAAATTCCATATTGATGTCACCACTGAATTTTTTCACAGTTACCAGTAGCCCTTTCAGATCCTTGTCATCTTTTGCATATAATTTCAAATCATCCATATAGAGCAAGAATGAGATAATCTGCCATTTTATGACCGTAATTTACTCTACTCAGCTCGCGGGACAAGGGAATGAGGGAAAGATCGACTGTTTCCCTAACTCTGTAGAATTTCTTAGCATCAGTTTTAAATATCTTATTTTGTTTGTAAAGTTTGATTCTCTTTTCATTCCTGCGTAAGCGTGGGACCTTAACCTGCATTTTTTTGCTTAACCATCTTTTTTGTTCTCAGAACTTCATTTATGTTTATCAGATTGTATTTCCGCTTTATCTTTCTAGCCCTTCTCGTTTTTATATTGTTTCTTTTGGAGAATTCAACCAAGATCAATAATTCCCGTCAAAAGCTCTCGAGTTCCTTATTTAAGCGCTCTTTCCACCTTGGATGTTCGTGTGATTTTTTGGGGGAGCCTTTTTCTTTATAATGACCCTATTTTCTTTGTGGCAACAATAGCTGATGTGTATATAAGATGGTCTAATGAGGTTAAGAAGCTGTTTCAGGGCATAGTCACATATTCTGATCGTTCAGTGATTTGATTTGGTCTTCTGAAACTTTGGTTGTTGATCTCTCTCATTCATTTCTAAATGTTTAGAGATGCCTAGCTGTCTCAGGACATCGTTTTTTTGCCACAAATATTTTCTCTCTTTTGGTTTCGGCGAATGCGTCAGCCATTGCATCATCGGGTTCATTCTTCCTGTTACTTCACTTTTAGTTCGAACATTTACAACTTCAGGTTCTAAGTAGCCTATAACAACATCATGTTCAAGGTGTCTCTATCAATAGGTTGAATGTTTTCCCGTTCATTATTCAGTCTGCACCATGCATGCACTTCAGCTTGATTATTATTATTATTATTATTATTATTTGTTATAATGTGGATCCTCGTCCATTTGTATGTTGTCGTCTGCACTGTAATATTCTTGTCGCCACTATTATGTTCTGGCGGTATTCCGACTCTGCTACTACTGACCTCCTACAATGACTGACTGTCTGAATTTATAGTGGCTGAGTGTACCGTGGACAGAAGTGTACCATTTTCTCTACAACATCTCCCCGTTTAGTTGTTTTTCTTTTCTTTAGAAAGCAAGTGATTTTATTTTACTTTATTCACCCCTCCTAATTCGTGCAAAAAATTTATTACAATTCAGACAATTGGTCTTTTGCACTTAACAATTTCGAGCCATTTTGTAAAACTGCCAACTACTACTAAGTAGTAATAACCATTAAATGACCCGCAAAATCGATATGTAGTCTTGACCATGGACATTTTACTTCTAGCCAAGCCTCCCATTTTTGAGTAGGCAATTTCGCTGCAGCCTTTTACTACGTTTTCGACTTCCTAGTCGATCTTCGGCCAATACACATAACTATGCATAAGCGCTTTCATCCTTGCGATCCGCGGATGTCCAATATGGAATTCTTTCAACATTATTTTTTGCAGAGTATCACAACCCTTTGGCCATACACGAGTACGTCGTCGCATGTTGAATATATGTTTACGTCACGTTGTTTTTTTTCTTACCGAATATTTTTGTTTTCTTTCGTTGACCACAGAATTTTTTTTGTTTCATTAATTAACTTATCTTTTGATGCGTGTCACTTTATCTCCTCCAGAGTTATTGGTAACTCTCGTATAATGTTCCACATTATGTGTTTAATTTCTTCTTCGGCTCTTAGAGCTGTTATTACTGTGTCCTCGAATGGTTCGCCATTTCTGGGTATTAACCTGGAGAGGCCGTCAGTCTGTCCTACCTTTTTCGAAGGTAAATATTCTATTGCGTAGTCGTAGTTTAGTAGTATGGTGCCCCATCCTTGCAGCTTGTTTACTGTATGTACTGGGATTCCTTTCTTGGTTCCATGAATCGTTAGCAACGGGCGATGAACTGTTTGTAGTCTAAACCGTCTACCATATATAAACCTGTGGAACATTTTTATGCCAAATATAATCATCAACGCCTCTTTTTTCAATTTAGCTATAATTTTTTTCTGCTAGCAATAGCGTCCTTGACGCGTGAGCTATGGCCTTTTGGCTGCCATCTTCACATTTGTACAGGAGTACGGCACCTACCTCGTACTCACTAGTATCTGTTACTAGTCTAGTTTCCAACTTCGGATCGAAGTGTGTAAGCGACAAGCCTGAAGTTAACATGCTTTTTAGTTCCTCAAATGCCTTCTGGCAATTTTCTGACCAAAACCATTTGGCATCCTTTTTAACAGTTCGTTTAGTGGAGCCCTTGTGTTGTGTGTGTTCAGGATATATATTTGATAGCAGTTTACCAAACCTAAAAATGCTTATAACAATTTGACGTTGTTGGGGACGGTATATTCTGTATTGCCGTTGCTCTTGATGGGTCTGGCTTTCGTCCCCATTCGTCGATTACTTGACCCAAATATTTTATTTTTTTCCATCAAAATTTCACACTTTTCCTCTGTTAGTCTAAACCCGTATCCATTTAATTTTTCGAATACATTTTTAATATATTCGAAGTGTTGCTCTACTCACTCGCTCTTTATCAAAATATCATCGAGATAAGCGATAGCGAAGTCTCAATCATTTAACATTGCGTCCATCACTTGTTGAAATATGGCAGGTGTCACTTTTACTCCAAAAGGAAGCCGCTTGAATTTATACAATCCACAGTGTGTAAAAGTGAGCGCAATCTTTCTCTACCTGTATCTGTAGATAGGCCTCCGAGAGGTCTAACTTCGAGAAAATTTTTCCTTCATTTATAGCACTTTTTCTGGGCTTGGTAATGGAGTCATTTAATCTGGTTGAAAAGTCTGCACATACTCTTAGTTTATTATTTTTTATTCTGTACATAAATCGTCGGAGCTGCCCAGTCTGAATGGCCGACTTTCTCAATTATAGCTAGACTGTCTAGTCTTTCTATCTCTTTATTGACCTGGTCCAACGCCACAAACGGTACGTTCCGTTGGAGCCTAAAAACAGGTGTTGCCTTTTCTTTTACTGCGATCCTCGCTTTTGTTTTAGTACAACAGCCTAATCCTTCCAAAAAAAAAAAAAAAAAAAAACATTTGGAAACAATTTTTTAATGTTTTGTCTCAGTTGCTCGACTTCATTCGAACTTTTAACCGTGCCAACTGCATTTTCACAGAGAACACTAATAGGGGTATCCCACATTTTAAATAACTCCATGCATTCTGTGCCAAATAGGTTTAGTGATTTTTCTCAACAAATAAATGATTGTCCTTTTCGTTTCACCTCGAAATGTTACATTGCAAATACATTCGCCGATGAAATATAATTTCTTTCCTGTAACACCATATGCCACTTTATTTGATTTAAATAATTTCGGCTTACCGATTTGTCGCCATGTTTCTTCATTTATAATTGTGATGTCACTACCCGTGTCTAATTGCATTTTGACACTAGTGGCTTTGATTCTCACCTTGATTCTCACCGTCTTCGTTGTACAAACTTTTTTCTCTAATGACAAATTATTTATATTTTTTTCTCTGATGACAAACTTTTTTTTCTCTCGTTTGGTTCAATTTTTCGTTATCTTAGTTCTGCAGTGCGATTTAATGTGCCCCGTGTTCCCACAACGAAAACACTTCGCTTTTTTGAACGGACACTCTTTTCTTAGGTACCTGCCACTACATGCCGTACATGGGTTTATCACCCGAAGTATACCTGTTTTTTTGTGAAACACGTTATTCGTCTTCCGACTCTTCCACGCTGGTTTTATCTGTAAACAATCTCTGCGTTGGATTTCTTGTGTCGTGCCTCACTTTTAATATCATATCGCACTTTTGTGATAGTTTCTAGAGAGTTATATCTTGGTCTATTTCCAGCTTTACGAGAATTTTCGTTCTAACTTCTGCGTCCTTTTTGGCAGTAAGTCCCTGAGCAAAAATCAGGCACTTGAATGAGTCTGAAGTTAGTCTATCTAATCCAAATCTCTCGCACTCTCAGTTCACTCTACCCGCATATGTGGTAAAGTCTTCGTCATCGCTTTTTCTCAGTTTTTAAACACTTCCAACGCGTGTTGAACAACGATGTTTTTTCACTAAATATCCTACATAAAATGTCAACTGTGTCCGTGAAATTTATGCCAGAAACATTTTTAGGCAATATAAAGTTACAGTATTTCTCATGCTCTATCGTCGCCGTTTTCCTCGGAATTAGACGCGTTTTCATTTCGTCCGTCCAGTCTTGGCATTCTTTTTCAAAAATTTGTTCAAGTCTTCGGTGATATGCCTCAAAGGTGACTCCTTCTTCCGGATCATATTTAAATTCATTTATTGAATTTGCTACTTGGTCTCGCGAAATCGTATTTTCTGGTTTTGTTACCAACTTCATTCATTGTAGTATTTGTTACTGTAACGTTTGTTGTTGTTCTTCTTGTTCTTTGAGTTGTTGTTGTTGTTGCCAACAAAGTTTCCATGATTTTACCGACTTTTCGTAAATTATATTCAATAAAAATGTGGAGTTTTTAATTTCTCCACGTGAAAAATTATTTGGTATAATGTGGATTCTCGTCCATCTGTACGTTGTCGTCGGCACTGTAATATTCTTGCCGCCACTATTATGTTGTGGTGGTATTTCGCGTCTTATTATCTTTGATTTGTCTATCGTGCTATCGCTGATAGTTCCGCAAGACAACGACTTTGAAACGTCTACCTTGACAGTAACTTGAGCTCGTATATATCACCTAACTGACACTGACTCCAACTGAGAACTCGTACAACGACTCTGCTACTACTGACTGACTGCAACGACTGACTGTCTGACTTTACAGTAGCGGAACTTTGGCAAATATAACTGATCGATTGATTAACTGAATGATTATCCAAACAATCGCTTAGTCAACTAGTTAAATAGTTAACCAATTGAAGAATAATGAAGAAGTGAAAGAGAACTAATGCGTGTGTCTATTATTGATATAATGATCCTCCTGAGATTCAACAAAATTTATTTCAAGACACGAATTCACAAGATCGGCTTATGTAATGTTTCCTCGCCAAATACCTTTATTAGAAAGAAAGACTTGATATCCCTGTTTACTCTCTAATTAAGGACCCTGTCTCTTGTGTAGAACATACCTTCTCCTCATCGCACACCAACATAATTCAGTCTGCGATGTTTACTACTGAGAAAGAAGTCAGATGTGACAAAACAAGTGACTCCATGCATCACAGTTGTAATGATGGATTTAACTCGGGTGAGGTGGTTCGGGATGAAGGGAAGTGTAAGAGAGAAGGGTAAAGAGAGAGTGGTAAAGACAAACTGGCTTCATGACAAAAATATATATGGCTGGCACCAACTCTCAGACACTATCAGGATGTTGTTTCAACTAATTCTTTGATAAATAACCAAGCAATGTTCGGTAATTTCCGACAGCCATTTCGACAGTGAATAATATTCATCTTAACTGTTAATGTGTCTGGTGTTTAAAGATGTAGTGAAGTGTGGTGATGGTGGTGTGGTGGTGGTGGTGATGGTGGTGTGGTGGTGGTGGTGGTGGTAGTGGTGGTGGTGGTGGTGGTGGTGGTAGTTGTGGTCGTGAGGTGATAGGTGTTGTGGTAAGGGGTGTAGTGCATTGTAGTATGCCAGTAAAATGTTGTGTAGTGCTGAGAAGTTCATCGTTGGAGTGGGGAGTTGTTTAACTCCATGTGAATCCTATAAGAGTACACCTTTGAGCAAAGGCGTTCTAACCGTGACCAGATGTAGTTATGTCTGGTGTACTGTAAATATAGTGCAGTAGGGTTTTGTGTTATGGGTGAGGCTTAGTAAATGTATCGAAGCGTTGTTATTATTGTTAATCCCTAGATTACCCTCGATTGAACACATCAGCTGTGACCGTCCCGTTTTTCTCATATGTAGCTCTGTGCAAGGAATCCAGGACTATATTATCCAACGTGCATCCTTAAGACAGCCATCTTACATGTAATAACTGCTGTTCGCCGTAACCTCACTAATAACAACAACAACAACAACAATAATATCGCCATTTAGGTATCATACAAAAGTACTCACACCGTTAGAAAGCATGGCGGTGTGGAACTGCCTGAGATAAAATCTCTTCATAGACTTGTGTTAAAAACACAATATGCATCGAAGCGAAACGAAAATCGTCGCTGCAGTGACTCACGAAAACGACAGATGCAGTCTACTTTAATCCCTCTTTTCAGAGACACCCACAAATTTGTTGTTGATGATCGCATCCATTAACTCTCACTTACCTTGATCGATTACATAATATACATACATACATACATACATACATACATACATACATACATACATACATACATACATATATATATATATATATATATATATATATATATATATATATATATAT
>NC_068982.1:184278288-184284842 GCF_001194135.2 Octopus bimaculoides | reverse complement strand
ATACATACATACATACATACATACATACATACATACATACATACATACATATATATATATATATATATATATATAAATATATATATATATATATATAATATAATATAAATAACAAAGGTGAAAACTAATTTCTGTGTGTCAGTGTGTCACACTTAGACTCCCTCTCTCACTATTCAATGGCACTCCTACTATTCCTCATGATGGGGTGAGAGTAATACTCGGGTTCCAGTTGCACAAGATCTCCTTGATTGTATTGAGAACGATGAAAACCTTTTTGAAAACTTTGCGTAGGCCTTTGAGCAGGTATCATCAAGCTTTTGGCAAAATTTGACGTAAATTCTCTGCTCAACGTTCTCTGTCATGGTCAATGCGACGATCACACGCTACACACGTTCCTTCGAAGTTCTGCTATAAGCAACGGAAGTAAGCTAGAACGTTAAAACTTAGTGCGCATGCACAGCAAAGTTCAAGATCAATCAGTGCCAAGCGGCTTCACACTGCATGCTTTAGCTTCGTTATTATGGCCACAGTCCGGATACTTATAGATCACACCACACACATATATATATGTATATACTCACACACACAAACTCACATGCATACACACACACACACATATACATATATGTGTGTATGTATGTATGTATGTATGTATGCATAAGTCTATAAGTGTGTAAGTATTTATTTATTAATTTATCTCTTTATTTATCATCTCATACTCTGTTCTGATTTTAGTGTTTAGAACTGTCTAGTCCCAGTCATAGAATGATTTTTATTGCAAATAATATAGGACCACAGATTAAACTAATATGATATAGGTATTTATGTGTTATATAAAACATCAGTTCCGAGTAATGTTTTGATATTACTTTGAACTCTTCATACGTTATATAAAAAATTCTCGAATCAATTTCTATTAAATAATTCATGTATAGAAAATACGTTAGACACTGTTGTGTATTACGAATCTTTTTTAGAGAGGCTTGGAAAAGGAGAAAAATACGCATGCTTTTTACAGAATCTGACAGTTATAAATTAGCGTTCAAGTTAATTATTCACGCGTCTCGTATTATGAAGAGCTAAAGCAAGAATCCTATTCGAGGTTCTGTTGTTGCAACGGACGACGAAGTATGCGTAACTATAAGCTGCAAAAGTTGCATTGGCTTGCAACTGTAAATTGCATCAGATGCAATGAAGTGTGACTAAAAGTTATGTAAGTTACAAATGGCTTGTAACTGTATGCTGAACAAACTGCAATGGCTTGCGGGCTCTAGCAGCCGTTTCCGCTGCTCTAGCTTGTAGCTGTAAACTGATAAGCTTCAATAGCTTGTGACTTGTAAAAATAGTGCTTTCGTTCGTATGTCGATGTTCATGCGATTAGTCCCTGCAAGGAAGAGCAAGATCTGTGAACTGTGGTTAACAGTTGGCTGTTTTACTGATTGCTAGTGGTTAAAATTCTGTCGTGAGCTGGTGATAAAATCCCAAAATGGCTAATTACATATACCATTGGCAACGGTTTGCAGGTAAGTGTGTAGAGAAGCGAATAAGTGAATCTACTATCTATGATTTAATATTTACAATATCACTCTATTGTTCAGATCAGTCGAACTCAGGGGTGAATAGTTGAATCCCTTTTGAAAAGAAGTAATATATTTGTCAATTCAAGTTCAGATCCAAGAACAGATTGTTTTGTGCCACATATTCCAAATATCTCCACACAAGGTATCACGTATTATGCAGCAGTTTAGCGGAGGACTTGATTATACGTAGTGCTTATGCTAATAATGGTGTGATGTATCAGTTATTCGTGGTGGGGGACGTGTTTTAATTATTTCCACGACCGAATGGTTTTCCCTTTTATGAACGTTTCACTATCAGAGAACCGTTGCTGTAGGCGTCCGACCGGAAACAACGTGCTCACTTTCTTGTAACTGGTTTCCTATCGATGTATCTTATCTCAGTTTACCGTGCAGATAACAGACTTGTGGTCTACATAAGACCATCAACCGAAACTGTGGATAGTTTAAGCTACCCTTATCCGCTGAACTAACAAATACTTTACCTGGATACGACTTATGCGACCCAGATTGGCGTGTTGGAGCTACCAGAGATGGTGTGTTGGAGCTACCAGAGATGGTGTGTTGGTTTTAAATACTCGCTAATACTAATGACGAGGACGTCCCCACGAATGTTTTTAAACGCATGGAAAAGCCCTCCCGGCTACGCTGCGCTAGTCGTGGCACAAACAGACACTAGTCTAAAGACACTTCTTTCGCTGCTGGTCTTAACTTGTCCAAGGCCACTGGCTTTTCTTCTGGGTTCAGAAATATTACCAGCACCATTTTTGAAACACCACTACCACTCCATTCGGTCAGGGCGACTGAAAGAAACCTACATTTTGTAATCATCGAGAAGCGTGAATATCTATATCAAAATCTTGGTTTGCTAATAGTTACCGCTTCTATATGTAATGACATGAAGGCAGTAAGCAACAGATCTTGCTTGCAGGCCAACTGCAAGTGTTGTGAATTTTTACTCCACAAACTCTAAATATGGTCCTTGTTGGGGCGGAGAAAAGGTGAAAATTCACACTTATTTTGAAGACTGGATAATTCTTGGCAGAGAAGAGAGCTTTCAAAGTCCGCTCTAATTGTTCTTTGTCCGCTCTTTTTCAGAAAATCTTACTTCATGTAGGAAAAGTTTTGCAGTACACTCATGTAGTGAAAACATCACCAGAAGTCTATCTCATGGTTTTTTAGAACTAATTCTTCAAGAATTTCTCTTTTTGCTTATATTTTATCTCTCGGTTGTTTTATTTACTATTTCTTTCTAGTGCAACCAGTGAGTTGAGTAGAAGGACTGATTACGGGTTTGCTTATTTTTACTGTGGCTGCTATCGTTACTGCTATTGTTCTTTTTGCTTATGTTTTGATTGTTTCTGTCGATATGTTTGCTCTGGTTATTCTTGTCTTTACATGTTTATCTCATGTAGCGTTTGTTGTTTCGAGACTGCAGCTTTAGCTGTTGTTGTTGTGATGGTGGTGGTGAGGCGGGGATTTTGGCTGGTTGGCGGTTACTTCAATGTCACGTCAAATTCCTCGGCCTACGCTATTATTTTTCTTCCTCTGCTCGCTCAACACGATTTTTTACCATTGTACTTCTCATTTTTGTCATTTAATGAATTGTTGTAGAGAATGATCTGAGATGAAGACCAGCATGTCCGCTTATGTCTGTATCTATCTCATTTATGTTGATCGTGTTTATTTAATGTGGTGGTGGAGGGACACTCATCAGTTATACTTCTGATAGGTTTTGGGGTTGCTAATGTGTTCAGTTGCTAATGTGTTCAGTTGCTAATGTGTTCGGTTGCTGATGTTCTTAGGATTATTGCTACTGTTGTCACTACTGATCGTGGGGATGTTACTTCCTTCATTGTGTTTGCTGCTGCTTCTGCTTCTGTATTATGGGTGCTAATAACAGATGTCTTGCGTATTCTTCTCCTTTACTACAATGAAGATAACAGCTAAGTGGTTCGTGCTTCCACAGTTATAGCATATGGGCCTTCTGTGTTCCACCATATCATAAACCTGCATCCAACATTTAAAGTAAATGGGGTCAGGGAGCCTCACCATGTCTGTAACTTTGTTGTCAATACCAGTACCTTCAGAAATGTTTCCGATCAGTTTGAATAGAATCTGGATTTGATGCTGAACACTTATTTACTCATCTCCCTAGTTGATACCAGCTGTTCCAGGTGAATTTACGGCAGCGTCTCCGGCACTGTAATTCTGAATGGTCAGAACAATATAAAAATACGTCTGAACAGGTCAGCAGCGAATAGTAATGACGATGACGATGACATCGATGATTGATGATGGTCGTTTCAAATTTGGGCAGAAAGCCAGCAATTTTGTGGAGAGGAGGATTAGTCGATATCATTGACCCCAGTTTTTGACTGGTACTTATTTTATCAACGGAAAGGATAAAAGGCAAAGTTGACCGCTGGATTTGAACTCAGAAGTGAAGATCCGGGAGAAATACTACAAAGCAGTTTTTCGACGCTTTAACGATCCTACCAGCTCATTGCTTTTTTCACAGCACAGGGGTAACAGATGGTGGAGAATTACAAAGACAGATTGCAAAGATGAGGGTGGGGGATTACAGAGAAGACTATGAATGAGAAGCAGACATAAAAAAACAACGGTGTAAATATAAAAGGGTTAATGAAAGAAAAATGTATCCCAAAAGGGAAACCACCATTTAGGGTCAATCAGAGAAACCTACATGTCCCATATTAAACTTCCTGCCAAGGGCTAGTATTCTCTCTTAGTTTCGTTCGATACTTTACTGCCGAATGTTAAGAATAGACCTATTTATTTGGGCCACCATCTTCCCAAGGAAGATGGTGGCCCAAGAAGATGACAAAAGAGGCTTATCCAGGATGTTTCTTGAACCCGAGATCAAGTGAATGTATAACGAATTTCTTAACCATTCGGCATTCTCACAAGTGGATGATAAACAATAATTTTCTATATATGTTTTCTAAATTGCAAACTATCAAGCTGCATTTTTTAGTACTTTTTAGTTATCTCACCCCCATTAAAAAATTGTCATTAGAATTAGGTTATCTCCCCATTAAAAAATTGAGTTTATGTGGCGACAACAGATTGGATTAAAAGAGATCGTTTTGATTCAATACTTCAACACATTGTTGATGTTTGGCTTCTTTAATAGGCATGGTATGAGTTGTTATAAAAATGTTATCAGATTCAATAAGATGTTTATTGTTTTTCAGTTTTCATGTTTATTTATATTTTCATTAAAAAAATTTTTTTTTTTTTGCTTTATTGAGGGTTAAACAAGTTTTCTGTTGAGGGAGATAACCAAAAGTACCGATATTTCTCGTAAAACGGGGTGAAATAACCCAATTTTTTAATGGGGGTGAGATAACCAAAAAGTACCATTTTTTTTTTTCTAAAATTACAGTATGAGGTACATCGTATTTTAGTTTGTTCCAGTGTGTTACGAACTCAGAATGATTGGGAATGAAGAACTGTAGTCTTAGATATTTCATCTAAAAGATCCTTGCTGCCTGACTGGCTGTCAAAGTTACGGAGAGGATCTCCTCGGAGTTGTTTTTGTTTGGTTAGTCCTAAATCACTCCTGATAAAGCAAATTTGTCATGTGACCATCTCATCATTTTTAGAGTTATGGAAGACTATATTGTCTTGTCCTTTCCTTACTTAAGACAGGAGAGAGATAGTTAAGGGATATTTGGTTGGTATTTCTAGCAAGTCGAGCATCGGTCCTTCTTGTTGATTGTATTGATAGCATAGGTGGTGTGAAGGTGATTGGGTAGCGGCTGGTATTATGGCGGTGCTAGAAGTTGTGGTGAGGCAATGATGATCATGTTGATGGTCGTGCTGGCGATGTTGGAAGTTGTGGTGGTGGTTGTGGTAGTGGTAATAGGGGTGGTGGTGAAGGAGAAGGAGGCAGAGGTTGTGGTAGTGAAAGATGATGATGGTGGTGGTGGTGATAAGGCTCGAAGTGGAGATGCTGTTAGTAGTAGTGGTGGTGGTGGTGGTGGTTTTGATGGTGGTGGCGATAGTTGTTCTGGTGGAAGTGAAGGTAGTTATCATATTTGTAATGCTGGAAGTTGTAGTGGTGGTGGAGGTTGTAGAGTTTGTGGTGGTGGTGATGGTGAAGGTGGAGATGTTTTTTTTTTAATATTAAAGTCGTGGTAGTAGTAGTAGTAGTAAGAGTTGCTGCAGTGGTGGAGCCAGAAGTAGTGGTGATGGTGATGGTCGTGGCGGTGGCAGTCGTAATGGCTACACACAAATATCTTGTTTTATTCAATGACTAAAGAGATGTTAGTAGTTTTGTCTTCCGTTGAAGAAACACTAATCCGACTTTCTTTGATGTTAACCGACTTCAAAGGCAAAAATGGCTGCCGCCGCCGCTGCTGCTGCTGCTGCAGCTGCTGTTATTGATGCAGTTGTTGTTATTGTTGTTGTTGCTATTGTTGTTACTGCTTGTGCGGCAGAACTGATGATGGCGCTGGTGGTAAAGATGGCTGTGACGGCGGAGAAATATTTCTTTTGCTCTGTCTTTAAGTGCGTATCTATATGTGTGTCTGTGTCTGTGTGTCTGTGTCTGTGAGTCTGTGAGTCTATGTATGTGAAAGCTTGAATCTCTATTCCATACCAACATTTCATTCTTGCTCTCCGCACTTCTTCTCTTTCTCTCTCTCTCTCAACATTTATACATATACATACAAAGATACACACGCACACACACATATACATACACATATGCATACACACACACATTATATGTACACACACACATGTATATATATATATATATATATATATATAGACGCACAAACACACACACACTCACACGCGCGCACGTGCACACACACATACACACACACACACACACATATACACACATAATACCCAGTTTCTTTCTCTCATTTACCAGTTTCTCATTCCTGGCTCGGACCGAGTTTTAGATGAATAAAAAATGAACGAGAAAGAAGGAGAGAGAAG
>NC_068982.1:184277096-184277471 GCF_001194135.2 Octopus bimaculoides | reverse complement strand
ATATATATAGTTTTTGTTTGTTATTTTAGTTGTGATTTTTATCTTTTTCTTTATTCATTAATGTTTTATTACCCCCACCCTTCTCTCTCCGCCTACTCATTCCAGCTTTTATTTTTTTTTTTTTAAAGTCCCTTTTACAGACTTCGGAAAACAACCAAAAACGAAAAAGTAAGAGATACATCACAACCGCCATCATGGGTTATACATACATACATATATACATATTCACCTATATCTATATCGATATATCCATTTAAACATTTATACATGAATATGCATACACAGCTAGCACATATACATTCACGTGTGAATATACGTGTGTGTGTGTGTGTGTGTGTGTGTGTGTGTGTGTGTGTGTGTGTGTGTGTGTGTGTG
>NC_068982.1:184273321-184276446 GCF_001194135.2 Octopus bimaculoides | reverse complement strand
ATACACAAACAGGATCTAGTTCAAAACGGGGGCACCAGTATTTTCTTAACGAAACACTTTGAAACTTGGGACACTGGTAGAATGTGTCATATAAAACATCTTTTTCTCTTAGTCTTCTTAAGAAAAATTATTATATTGCAACTTATTTCATGTTAAAGTTGTATTTCTGTAATTTCAACCAATGACTGACGTCCATTCAGCTGAATACATTAAGTGCTGACTACGTAAACAAACGATTCTCAAACGATTCTGGCGGTGATAAAATTATTATTTCCTTGTCAAAAAATGGCTGAAGCATATTGGCAGTAGCTAATAAACCTTTCTATTATAGGCACAAGGCCTGGTTTTTGAGGGAAGGGTTAGGGTTAGGGCTAGGGCAAATGTTGTACACATACAGTTCAGGCATGTTAACGAAATTATATTAAAAATAAAACGAAGGAAAACGAACACACGTGTGTTGCCTCTCTGCAAAATGTCAGAAGTAATGGAAATTAAATACGCTTTACACCGCTTAAACTGCCAAAGGAACCGCTTAAACTGCCAAAGGAGTAACTGTAAACAGCTGAATACTTGTCAGTGATTGGTTGAAATTATCGAAATAAGACAATTTTTTTACATGAAATAACTTCGAATACAAAAATTTTTTTTCTGTTCTATAACACAAAATAGATAAGTATACGAAGTTTGAAAGTCTTTCGGTACCAAAAACACTACATAAAACATAAATGAAAACTGGTGCCCCCGTTTTGAACTAGATCCCAAACAGACACACATACATACAATACGTATACACACCAATACCACTTCCATTTTTATAAGTCCATCCACTAAAACATCACGATCACCGTGACCACCACTAAAACCACCACCACAATCAACACCTTAATCGTCATCATCATCATCATCATCATCATCACCACCACTAATACCAACATCACTATCACTACTACTATACTACCATCGCTGTCACCATCACCACCACCTCAACATCCATTCTTAATACCACCATCCCCATCAGCATTGCCATCATCAACGCGAACACTATCATCACCACCACGACACCATTACTAACACTGCCACTACTACTACAACCGATACCACAGTCACCAACACCTTACAAGAACCACCACCACCACCACTACCACCACCACGACAACAACACTATGGTCATCACTAGTACCCTGACAGTCATGCTAACTCACCCCATCTACCTGTATCTTATTATCACCCCATCTACCTGTATCTTATTATCTCCACGTTTCTAACCTTCCAGACTTTACATGAGGCACGTTTCGCAGTCCTTTCTCTCCAGATCCACGTAACTCTAGAAATCCCTCCCAAATTTTCGATGAATCAACCTAAAGTCCAAAAGGACCAGAAAATCTCATCGTTGCAGTCCCCTTCATATCTGATTCGATAAATCAATCATAGACCCTACTCCCAGCTCCTAATACTTTATGACTTCCCAATTCCGAAGAAACGGTTTGAGTACCGAAATATAATTTTTTTACTTTACTTTCGGAGTTCAAATTCCACCTGGCCCAGTTTTATTTTGCATCTTTGAGGGTTAATTAAATATATACCAATGTTAAATCTCTGAACGAGGTATTAACAGTAACTGCACGATAAATATATACCAGTTATATACTTAGGCATGTCATGAGCTATTCTCATAGCGTATTAATGACTTAGTTTACAACACCTCTCCTCTGCTATTGCTGGAGCCCATTTACAGCTGAATGGACTGGAGCAACAAGAAATGAAGTGTTTTGCTCAGAAACACAATGCAGCACCCAGCCTGGGATTTGAAATCACGATTTTACCATCGTGAGTGTAATACCCTAACCACTAAGCCACACGTCTTCACACCAGTAATATCGATTAAATCCAGTATTCCGCCTTTCTAATTTCTTTATTGCCCACAAGGGGTTAAACATAGAGCGGACAAACAAGGACAGACAAACGGATTAAGTCGATTACATCGACCCCAGTGCGAAACTGGTACTTAATTTAATCGACCCCGAAAGGATGAAAGGCAAAGTCGACCTCGGCGGAATTTGAACTCAGAACGTAACGGCAGACGAAATACCGCTAAGCATTTCGCCCGGCGTGCTAACGTTTCTGCCAGCTCGCCGCCGTTTCTGTTTTCCGCCTTTCTGTTTAACGAACCTTCCACCAGTGATAACAACAGATCAGTCATTATTTTTCTTTTTCCTTCCTTTGAATTATCCCTTTTCTTTCTTCTGTTTAAACTCTTTATTTCTTTAATATCTCCCTCCATTGTGTCTTTCTCTTCTGACGTATCATTCTTCAATTCCATTTATCGATCTTCCATCGTCTTAATCTTTTATCGTCTACCAAAATTCTACCTTATTCGAGCGTTTTCATTTTGATTTCTCTCCATTCTTCATTCCTTCACAGTACATCTGTCTCTCTTTATTACTCCTTTTGGTTTCCTGCATTCAATTATTTCCTGACTTCCTTTCATCTATTACGAAAATCATTGTTTTGGTTTTCCTTAGTTCACTTTGCCATCATCATCATACACGAGAAGAGGTAAGGTTGATTGGAACAAGCACACACACACACACACAAACACACATCCAAATGTTTGCAATGACTTCAAACAGATCATTCTCGAAGGATTTGAGCCACCTGCTGCCGTTGGGTGGCTGTTTATTGGATTTGAAGCGAATACCGCAGCTTAGCAGGTTTTCACTTCTGAGCGCATGATATACATACATACATACATACATACATATATACATACAGAACATACATACATACATACATACATACATACATACATACATACATACATATATACATATATATATATACACCACCTGTCCTCGTCTGTTGTTATTATTTGTATATTCTCCCACATATAATACACGCTCACGTGGTCGCACCAGCTAATCCTGTCTCCTCTCATCACACACTACCAACTTTTGGATTCTACCTTCTTTCCTTCTGGATCTGGACTGTTTGATTCTGAACTTTATACCCTCCGGCTGCACCTCTCCTACCCACGGATTACACTGGACCCATCTTCTGATTAGAAATCGCTTCAATATACCACGACGTCTAAAAAACTTTTGAACTTTTCCACTTTTGTAAACCTC
>NC_068982.1:184269986-184272433 GCF_001194135.2 Octopus bimaculoides | reverse complement strand
CCACCATTAACAATGAACGACAGTAACGCAGGTGAGCCAACTTGAACGCCTGAACGGCATTGTTCGATCTTGTAGAAATAGTAGCCAAATCCCCACTTCAAATCACACACACACACACACACACACACACACACATGCCCTATAGTCTCAAAGTAAGAAACGCATTAATGTCGTCCAGGGTAGCCGCTACCTGTAATTAAGACAGGATGGTCATGACTGGTATGGCTTTGTTCATATGCCTAGCATGATAAAACCGAGACTAAACATCAACATCAACAACATCATTATCATCATCAGCAACAGCAACAACAACAATAACAGTAACACAGGTATGTATGCTAGCTATTCTTGGTATAGATAACTCAATTATAACTAATAGATGTCCTTATATTCGTGTACAGCACAAAAGAGGCGACCATATCGTTATCAAACCCGACCAGGTATGGTGAATGTCTATTAAGAATCATTAGACCGTAGAATACTGCTGGAAAATTCATAACAATGCAAGATTTGAAGCCAAGTTTTTCTTCACACAGTTTTTCTTTTATATACTTCTTTTGTTTGTTTGTTTAAGGTATCTAGCGTCGAATAGCTTTGTTATTTAATGGTAATATATATTTGGTATATATATATATATATTTGGTATATATATATATATATATATATATATATATATATATATATATATATATATATATATATATATATATATATATATATATATATGTATATATATATATTATAGACACATACATACACACACACACACACACACATACGCACATATATATGCATATATACACACTCACATATATGTATGTGAGTGTGTGTGTGTGTATATATACATACATACACACACACATCTATCTCTCTCTCTCTCTCTCTCTCTATATATATATATATATATATATATATATATATATATACGTCCATATACGTGTGGAGTGGGTGTATATATGGAAAGAGAGATAGAGAGATGTAAGGTAATATGAATCAATTATATGGTAGTATACATGGACACGCCTGGTGAAATCTACTACTACTACTACTACTACTACTACTACTACTACTCCTACTACTACTACTACTACTACTACTACCACTACTATTACTACTACTACTACTATTACTACTACTACTACCACTACCACTACTACATACCCTCATGGGCTACATAGATAATGTCCTACAAAAGAAACTACAAAACATATGGAGATGTACGTAAATGTACAAATGTGTATACGGGTGGGAATATAATACAAAATACCTAGAAAGGTTAACGGAACCAATTTCACTAGGCTTTGAGGGCCTGCAACGATTATGAGCCCGTTACTTCCTCTAGACCCAACAAGGAAGTTTTAAAAAATCCTTACTACCAAGTGTAAGATCTTTCTCCTAGCCGTGTTCCCCGGCGAAAAGTAACATTCATGCCGCTGTCGCACACCTTTCAGCAAATTTACTGGAAAGCAATAATTCTCTCTCTACCGCCACCCTGCGCACAATTCTAACTGTTCGAGATAATTTCCGCAAAGTCAACAATGTCCGGACGCTGAGCAACTGCGGAAACGGAACAATTGAACTTCCACGACAATAAGTGCCTTGAAAAGGAACTTGTGCAAAGAACAGATGTTTCAAATGTGAATGGCGTGCTAACGTTTCTAAAATTATTGACTCTGAGAAAAGAGAGGAGACGTATTTACGTGCCTATTTATGCACCAAACATATACGCGTATTTTCGTCTCAGATGTATTCAGATTCAAACTGTCTAAGCACTGTTTTCACTTCCCACAAAATAGTATCTAGGTTTATTGCGCACATGTTTTGGTATGGCGCATTATTTATAAAATACCCGCTTCCTCTCCCTTGTAGTTCCTTTTGCTACTCCGGTGACATTGCTATCCGTGTTGCTATCCATCGCTGCTGGAAGATTTTTGTCTGCTTTTGATATATTTATGTTTTTAACACTGCGTCTATAAGAGATGCTTCGTCGAGACAAGTGTTGCAGCTTAGCAGGCTTTCTACAATATATCTGCTTAAAGTATGATATACAGATTGCTATTTTGAGCTAATACTTCTGCCGTCATTCATAATGATATATATATATTATTTTGGAAGAGTCATGCTACCAATTAAATCACATGTAGTTGTATAGTTGTATTCCACTTGTTCTTTTATCAATTGATTAGATAATTAGATAATAAATAAATAAATGAATAAATAAATTGATTAATTGACTTGCCAAAGTTCAGTATCACGCAGTGAGACGTTATCGACGATGATGTGCCCCTTATGTGTTTTATTGACAATATACAATTAACAAAGCACAATATCTACTTTCAACATACCACTTCACATGAAGAATGCTGCAAAACAAATACAAAAATATTTTTTAAATATATGTATGCATCTATTTATCTATCTATATCTATCTATCTATCTATATATAT